>NC_092255.1:22421567-22721567 GCF_036320965.1 Panulirus ornatus | reverse complement strand
CAGTCATCTGTTCTTGATGCTACCTTGCTAATGCAGGAAATAGCGAATGTGTGTGAATGATATTTTTAATTATAATTTTAATTTTGGTTATAAATAAGAGGGAACATTTTTAAGCCAAGGAGATCTTTCCCATATTTTCTTGTTAAACAAAAGTTTTCCCCTTAGTTTATATTTGTTTCCAAATCATCATAAGAAAACATGATAGATTTCTAATATTTTCATAATTTGGTAATGAAATGTCTTTTGTTTCCTGGTGATGATTATAGAACCTGCTGGAAGCTCAGTTTGATTTGTATAAGAGCTTCAAGGATAAGGTAAACCTGTTAAGTGCAGGTGAGCTACGTCTGCAACCATGCGGGCGTGACAAGAAGGGTGTATCATATTGGTGTCAGTTGGATGATTGTGCAAACCTCCGTGTATATTCTGATGATCAAGATGAGGAAACTTGGACACTTGTAGCCAGGTAAGCAGTATTTGTATTGATACTATGAAGCTGTAAATGATAATCATTTAGTTGCAGTAATGTATGGCTAAGATCAAATTTTGATACTGAATCAATCTAAATCCAGTATTGTTTTATGCTGAGACAAAGCTGAGGAGCATGTGAGCATTTAGTGTTTGGAAAGCCTGTCTCAATCTCTTTGTCCAACTATCTTTTGACTTTAGTCTTAACCAAAAGCTTTTGTATATATGCATATTTTTGATAGCACTGAGATGATTTGCTTCATATGTGGATAAAGTCTCCCAGCACTGGTCGTCCTGCCTCAAAGGAGACACCTTTCCCAGCTCCTGCATATTGGGCAGCTTGGAGGTGTTGCTGGCTGCTGTGTTGTACCCATACATTATCATCTCCCAACTGCTTATTCAAGCTGGTGACATTAACCCTAACCCTGGACCACCTTTAAACCTGTACCCACAGTGGCAAATGCCAGTCACTAAAACTACTACTCCATCAGATGCTCTTACTGCACTTACATGCACTTCCTCCATTGCATTGTCATCCAGAAAGATTACTGAGAGCATTGGACTTCCAGAAACCACTCAGGCAGTAACTCTCAAAACTCCCTCACCCCAGCACAAACACCCAGTGAACTACAGCTCAAAGTGCTTAGACTCTTTTGATCTGTTTATATCTCTTACACCTGTTCCCTTTAGGAACTCCCTCAAGGTAAAGGTTTACATAACTGGTGAAATCCATTGCCTCCCCTTAGCCTTTAGTGCTTCACTCTTAACAGGCCACTGGCAAAGGTCAACTCAGATGCTTAACCTTATTCATCACAAACAAACCCTACCACTCCACATAGCCCCACAAGTTAAATATTCTTCAACTCAATGTGAATGGTAATAGAAACAAATGTGCTGTAGTGCTCAACTAACTTGGAGAACACATTGTCCTCATAGTCCTTTATCTATCTTTATCTCTGACACCTGCTCCAGTTGGAATTCCCTCAAAGGGGTGACCATGGCAACAGTCTCCATATTTAAAGAACTCCAGTGCTGCTTCTTATCCTTTAGTGCCTCACCCTTACCAGGCCACTGGCATAGGGTAAGTGTAGCGCAGTGTTTGCAAAGGCTCCTATCTAATGCTCCTACCTAATATTTTTACATAATAATCGTGCCAAAATGTTCCTACCTACTCATATCCCTCATCCATGAAAATAGACACATCCAAATCCACCTTCCCATCTTGTGTCAGCTACATAATTGGATGAGAAGACAGAAAGTAAGGATGAGAATGATTTATAACACTTGTACAGCAGATTATACCATTCTCTGACCCACTCATGTACAAAGCAGCTCACTGGCATAACAACAACCTAGACATACATTTCATCAAAATAAAATTTCACAGAACTAACTACAACATAATCATGTACATACCTCCATCCTCCACTTGCCCGTCCAGATATACTCCTGACTGCAAAACCTGATCAGCATACCCAACACTTACTTCTGTGGATATTCCACCCCCCTACCCACACACACACACACACACACACACACACACACACACACACACACACACACACACCCTACTTGACTCAACAGTCATACCCAAGATCCAACCAGAGGTAAGCTACTCATAAACTAATTGTAACGTCTCAATATTCTCAGCCAATGTGACCAGCTAACTAATAAACTAAATGCATTCTATCAGTAGCCTCAGCTAGTGCATCCAGCCAACAAGACTCCCTACTCACCACTTTCAGCAGCTGACCTCACTAGACATCACCTTCTATTGACTGGCCCTACACACATGGACCACCTAGATCTTAATACATTAACTGTCCTGTGACAGCCTGCTCATCCTGAGAACTCTCCACCTGAATCACCCTATACAGACAATCATCAAAAAGACTTTAGACAAATTACTGAAAAGTAGACAGGCCAGCCTTCACAAAGTATTTAGAAACAAAGTTCCAAAACTTAAGTATGGATTATTTCCCATCCCACAGTCATGGTTTCTCACACTTCATCATCATCTTCATCCAAGCCAGCAAATAGAATATGCCACAAGAACATAGAAAGAAATATGATTCAGACTTCTTTCCGCAATTTACACCCCTCATAAAATGAAGAATCCAGCTCAGACAGAGCCACTCAGCATAAACAGAATACAGAGAACAAGTCCAAACTCAGAATAACATATCGCCAACCTAATCACTGAAAGACTCTACAAATTACTACTTCTTTCTTAATACAAGGAACCAGAAAACACACTGCAACCAACTCTAGTGCATGTTAGATGTGATCCGCACTCACCACACTCATCCTGCTTTCATTCATGAAGTGCATCTGACCCAGTCCAGTAACATCTTTCGCAAAGAACACAATCATGCTCATGAGAAACTACTCAAGAATCAGCCACAAAACAAAGTAACCCCTGGACAAGAGAGTCATGAAAAAGCTACACAATATTCATTCTCAAAATACTACCCACTTACCCATCACTCACTAATCTAAGCATTGCCATTAAAAATTTAAAGAATTCTTCTGGAACAGGCCTTTAAAGAATTCTTCTGGAACAGGCCCTGTCAACATATCAAACTTTTCATGAAAACATTTGGCCCAGTTGCAATCCAAGCACTTCTAAATATCTTCAGCTGCTCTTGGGTACTCAACTAATTCCCTAAAATCTGGAAACTCGGCTACATATACCAATCATGAAATCCTCCAAACCACCCAACTTCTCCTACTCCTACCTCCCAGTATCTTTTCTATCCTCAGTGTCTAAGCTCTTCGAAAAACTGATCCACAACAGAATCATATAAAAAATTCAACTGTCAACTACATTGTATGGCTTCAGCCTCAACCACTCCACCACCACACTATCTATATGCTGACCTCCCCCAACATATCCTAGATGGATTCATCCAACTGTAACCCCCCCCTCCCACTTTTGCCAGTACTAGTGGCAGTAGACACTTTCCCAACACACCCTTACACACACAAAAAAAAAAAAAAAAAAGAAAAGACTTGGCACCACCTTCCATTGCACCATCCTCCACAATAGTGACAAAAAGTGGCCCTAACCAGTGGATGTGACCCAACTGCCTCATTGCTGCAGGAGCCTCATAAGGATAGAAGGGAGTCTTGGGACAGGAATTATGTAGTATATATATATATATATATATATATATATATATACACTCTTGCAGTCAGTAGCTTATGGGGAAATGTGGACTCCTTTGGAGTGAGAGTTCTTTGATAAGACAGGTCATAAAAAGTTATTGTGATGTGTGTGCATATATGTGTGGAGAGTGCAGGATAATTTAGTTAGTGCTCATTGTCTTCTTTATGTTTGTGGATTGTGGGCATGAAGAGTTCTGGGATATGTTAAAATATTGTTAGTCTTGTTGTAGTAATGGATGATGTCTGGAACATAAGCATGAGAGAATGACGTGAGTTTGTTTGGGGAATGTAGTTTTTGTTGGATGTATGTTTGGTGATTTGAGTTTGAAATTGAGTTGGGAGGTTAGTTGTTCAGTGCTCGTTGGGTTATTTCAGTGTGTGTGTGTGTGTGTGTGTGTGTGTGTTTTTTGTCAGAGTTTTATATGTTTGGGATGGTAGGATCTGTGAGTAGAGGTTACTTAAATGTGTGGCAGGTTTAAGCTTTTTGTTTATGCTTGGGGTTGGTCATTGATTATAGAGTGGTTTGGATGGGAGGGAGTCTAGTGCTCCTCCATAGAATTAGGTGCTGAGCAGGTTGAGTTGGGTGTGTGTTGGGAGGATCTTTGTTTCACTGTGAAGGTGTTGAGAGTTGTGGTTGCTAGATAGGTAATGATTATTCTGAATGCACTATTTTGTGTACTTTGCAGATTTGTTGAATTTGTTTTCGAGAAAGCAGAAGCAGGAGAATTGTTTGTATAAGATGAGGGATACTTTTTGTCTAAATATGGTGCCAGTTAGTGTTACATTACATGTTTGTACATAGGTGTTAGTAGACTCGTCCTGCATGAGGATACACCACATGTGGATAGAAAGGAGTACAGTTTCTTCAAGGAACTTCTAA
The DNA here is from genome assembly GCF_036320965.1 of Panulirus ornatus. Lineage (NCBI taxonomy): Eukaryota > Metazoa > Arthropoda > Malacostraca > Decapoda > Palinuridae > Panulirus > Panulirus ornatus. Next base: position 22,717,054 of record NC_092255.1, on the reverse strand, counting down.
CACCAAAGAACTTTCTTTCCCTGCTACTGATTGTAGCTCAGACTGGGAGCTGCAGAAACCCTGTGAAAGGGGTTCTTGGGTTATATGATTTAGATTGTATCTACAAGTATACATTGAGTATGTAGATAGACAGCCATGTATTTGTGCATACATAATAGATTTAAATTACTTTACATGCTCACTGAGGCTGGATATGATAACACTTTAATTGTAAATCCATAGCACAAGAGAAGAACTAGTGGCATTGATAGCTGAACTAGAATCTGAATCACCACCTGGAGCCAGCCGTGAAATGTCAGTAGATGGAAGTCGCAGTGGGACTGCTACTCCCATGGGGCTAAGTGAAGCTCCTACTCCTGTAGACAGTAAAGCCCCTACACCTGTTGCCAGTGGACGAACTTCCCCAGTTATAGATACTGGCCAAGACAGAGACAGTGAAGGGAAAGATAAATCAGAAGAAATTGTAAAGATAACAGCTAAGGTGGAGGTAGAAAAAGTGAAGGAAAAATTAGAAGGGGAAAATGTGCAAAAAGTGGCTGAAGAGGATATAGTAAAGGTAAAGTTAGAAGTAGGTGAGAAAGTGAAAGAAAAACTGGAAGGAGATGTCAGAGAAAAGCAGGCTGACAAAGCAAAACAAAAAGCAGAAGAGTGTAGAATGTTGAAAGCAGTTGTAAGGGAAGAAAGAACAGAAAAGGAAAATGCAGAAACAAAATTGAAAGAAAGTGTAGTGAAGACAGTACAGGACATAAAAGAAAATAAGAATGAAAAGTTAGATACCATAGTTAAAACAGAAGAAAAAATGGAAATGCAAGAAAAGGCAGTTGAACAGATTAGTGGTAAACTGGAAGAGAAAGGTATTGAAAATCTTTCTGGAAAAATAGAAGAGCTTGAAAAAAACAAAGAAAAAATAGATGAAAAGGAAAAAGTTTGTTTGAAGGAAAAAGAAAAGGAAAAAGTTTGTTTGAAGGAAAAAGAAAAGGAAAAAGTTTGTTTGAAGGAAAAAGAAAAGGAAAAGGCTAGAGAAACTGAAGAAACAGTTAACAGTAGTGAAACTGCTGACACAAAAGATATTAAAAGAAAAGTTAATGAAAAAGAAACTGTTGAAAAGATTGAAGAAAAACAAATTATAGGGAAGACTGAAGATAAAGAGAAAATAGTACAAAAAGTAGATGAAAAGAAGGAAGTTTTTGAAAAACCAGATAACAAAGAAAATGTTCATGGTAAATTAGAAGAAAAAGGGACATATGGTAAAGTGAAGGAAAATGAAAAGTCACTTGGTCAGATGGAGGCAAAAGAAGTTACTGTTACTCCAGTGAAAACAGAGGCAAAAGAAGTTACTGTTACTCCAGTGAAAACAGAGGAAAAAGAAAAGACTCTTGTTAAAGTGGAGAAAGAAGATGCCTCTGGAAATGTGGAGGTAAAAGAAAACACTTCTGGAAAGATTATTGAAAAAGACAGGACTTCTGGTGAAGTCAGGGCAAAAGAAAATGGTGTTAAATTAGAGGAAAGAGAAAAGACAGGTATAAGAACTGAGGCTTCAGAAAATGTTTCTTGTAAATTGCAAGAAAAAGGGAAGACATTGCTTGAGATGGAGGGCAGTGGAAGTGCAAAAATTAAGGAAGAAGTTGGAAGTACAAAGGATAGGCTGCCTGAGTTGGAGGAACAAAGGCCATTGGTAAAGAATACTGTAGACGATTGTAAAGTACCAATAAGTGATGTTGAGAAAAAAGAAGTCACAAACAAACCAGTAGAACATTTAAAGCAGTCACCTGCAATGGAGAAGGGTGTTCTAGGGTCTGGTCTGAAAATTGAAAGGAAACCAGAACCAGTGACAGCATATGTTAAACCAGATGATGCCACTAAAGATATTTGTAAAGACATTGCTGCGAAGAGAGAGATGGTGGTAAAAGAGAGAATTGGTTCACAAGACATACATGAGGTTAAAGACAGAGGTAAGGTAGGTCTGTTAGAAAAAGTGGAAGGAAAGAAAAAAGAAAGTGTTTGGGATAAACTGAACAAGATGAAAGAAAAGGGGGAAATGAGTACATTAGAGAAAGAACCCACATTCAAAGACAAGCCAAAAAGAATAGGAGAATTAGAAAAAAAGGATAATGAAATAAATGAAAAAGAAAACAGCAGCAAGGAAAGCAGTTTCATTCCTCACTTGGTTACTGGTACAATATTAGGACAACAGACATCAAAGATAAGCACAGAACAAGGCACAGCAGTATCTAAGGATGAGAAAGAAAAAACTGTAAAGAAAGAACCTCATAAAGATAAGCATGATAAAGAAGAAGAGAAGGTAGTGCAGGCTGCTCCAGTCAGCATACCAAATATAGGAGTAGCTGAGAAGTTGGCATTTAAGGTTAGTGATTCTTCACAGAAGGTATTAGAAACAAAAATGAAAGATAAACAAATAGTATCTTCTGTGGAGTCAGCCACAACCCCTCAGCGGGAGACACCAAGAGAGGGACCATCTTTGATGAGTGTTGGTTCCTTAGCTTCATCCTCTTCTGAGAGATCATTTAATATTCCTGTCACTAAACCCTTTTCTCCTTCCACTCTGAAGGCACCTCTCCATAATCCTATACCATCCATGAAAGATGCTGATATTGCAGAACCTCCTCAAAAGAAATTAAAAGTTACAGATATTAAATCATCAGAATCTCAAATAGAATCTCCTAAAGAGAATATATATCCATCAAATGTTATACATCAACAGCAGGAATCTGTGGGAGTTTTAAAAGCAACCGGTAAAATGCTGGGTGCCCAAATAGAAAGAAAATTAGAGAAAATTGATAAGGCCCAGATTGTTCAAGATTCAGTCACTGATGCATCAAGCACAAGAACAGAAAACTTGAAGACAGATGCATCAAGCACAAGAACAGAAAAATTGAAGACAGATGCATCAAGCACAAGAACAGAAAAATTGAAGACAGAATGTGCTGAACAGACAAAATCAGTGGAAGAAGTACGACCCATTGCTGAAAGTATGTCTAATAAGACAGAGGAAAAGGTTGGCAATCAGTCAGTGCCTGATAGTGACCTATGTAGGCAAGAAAAAAAACTCTGTGATAAGAGTGGGGGACCTGTAGTTACAGAGAAGGTAGTTATTACAAAAGATGTTAGTTTGAGCAGTGGTGCTTCAAAATGTATAAAAATGGAAACAGAACATGGTGCTGAGGAACTTGAGAAGCAAAGTAGACTTACGGATAAACCACTCTCAGATAAACCACTAGTTGTGGAAAAGAACGTGGCATTTGTAAAGGATGAGAAAATGGAAGTGGAAATGAGAACAACCACAGAATCCAAACCCTCAAAAGTACCCCAAAAAGAGGAAGTAAAAGAATCATCATCAGAATCCATGAAAATGGAAGTGGAAAGTAGCAGCAATCCTAGTGACAACACCCCTAAACTTTCAGAAAGTATTTTACAAACACCAGTAAAATACTCACCCAGTAAAGATACGAATACAGAGTTTCATAGAGATAAGGAAAAGAAAGACATGAATGCAAAAGATGCTACAGGGTTGGTTAAAACTGAAACAACCCATAAAGATGCTGCAGGGGAAGTAAAAATTGAGGCAAATCATAAAGATGCGACAGGGTTGGTTAAAGTGGAAATGCATCATAAGTCTGACAAAGTTATTCCTGAATCTACAGCTACAGCACAGGAAGTAGGGGAGGCAATTGAAGAACCGTTGATGCTTGTAAAAGGTGATGGTGAAGGTGCACCATGTGAAGAAGGAAATCCCCTCCACAATAGATTTATGGATGAATTTAGGTTACCCATTGGAAAACCTTGGTGGGAATGTTTTAATGAAAGTGATTGTTCTCGAAAAATTCAAGTTGAAGAAGCAGTAGAGGAAGATGTCATGTATGTTTGGGGAGATGGTAATGGTGTAGATTGTGATGCGGGTAACAATGGTGATGAAACAGAAACAAACACTGAAACAAAACAGGCAGAGGGAGGTGGAAGTGGTACTGCTGTCACAACAGATGGTCAAGGAAATTCAGCACCAAGTGATTGTAAACCACAGAAAGATGTTGAGAGCATAAGAACTGAAAGTGATTTGAAAGAAGTGGATGGAGTTGCTGGGAGTGATGAGGCCAAAGTGAATGGTTTGAGAACTATAGACTCTGTTGAAAAGACGGATAAATCTATATCTTGGCAGCTTAAATCTGAAAGTGTCACTGATGTTAAACATTTGAGTGTGAATGGAAAGAAAGCCGATGGACAGAATTGTGTGTGCAATGATAAGGATGATAGCAAATCCCCTACAGTAAGTGAAAAAGATGATAGAAAGCAAGAAGGAAATAAAAAACAGTGTGATGCTTATGGAAAGGGAGACAGTGAAAGTGTAATCAGTGACAATACTGAAATCAAAGGGAAAGAGAAAAAATCAGAGATAGATGGAGGAAATGATCCATCAGGAGAAAAGGTTGAGTTGAAGAATGGGGAAAATGAAGAAAAGGTTGAAAAGAGATTAGATGACAAGAGTAAAGGAATGGAAGTAAGGAAAGGAAGAGATAGTTGTAGTGAATTGAATAACAGAAACAAACCTGAAAGAGATGGAAGAAGACAGAACAGTGATGAAAGTAATGAAGATGAAGAGGAAAGATATGAAGACAGTAGTAAGGAGGAAGATGATGAATCTCTGTCAACAAGAAGAGGGCGTCGCCGATCTTTAGTTCAAAGGAGAGGTGCGCGGGGTAGAGGCCGATTACAGAAGAGAACATCAGAACAACACCCCCAAGGAAGTGATGGAGAGGAAGATGACGGAAATCACGATGAGGATAATGAAGAAGAGGTTGGTAGGGATATGGAGGAAGACAGAAATGATACACCTCCTCCTAGCAAGAAACGAAGGCAGCGTGGGAAAGGGAGTGCTGCAAGACCTTTACCAGATGGTAAGATGTTTTTTGTTGGTTACCTTTTTAACCTATTTTTTGCTTAGATCTTTTTCAGTTGAATTAAGAACCTGATGTTGGTGTGATGAAACTTTTTAACAAAAATGCAAGTTTGTAATGTTGCATATGAAAGTATACTTTGACAGGAATTTGATTTTTCAGGAAACTACTTTATAGCTGAATTGATTAAAGGTAAGCAGCCCTGAAGCCATTTGATTTGCTCTATAAGTCCTTTTAACCATTTTATTGTTTGTTAACCTTGGAATGGTTTATTTGTCATATGAGGTGCATAATTAAGATGAGGGAACAGCACTAGTCTTATATACATATAGGAATAGCATGATATTTTGCAGTAATGATACTATAAGAAGGTACTTGGCTAATTTTGATTACAAAATGGAATAAAATGATGCAATATTGAACATCATTCCTGTGACCTTCAGTTCTCTGGCATCTTGCTTAGAATTTTATTAGGTTCTTGCTTTTATATTCTTTTTACTTTTGTAGCTCAGTTTTTGATAGGCTTTCTCTCCAGTGGAATGCAAAAAATGAGTTTGAGCTTTTGAATTGTGGAATATGTAAGAATACAGCAGTGTTACAGTATAGAAGTGCACCAGAGAAAGTGATGGAAAGTGAAAAAATTAAGAGATTTGGTTATCATTATAAATGAATGACTTAAAATTCAGAGAACACATTGAGAAGATAGCACTATCGAGCTAAGTACTTAGCAGTATGGTATTGAGTATATCACAAAAGAGAGAAGAATATTGATAAGAATATAAGGTATACATGATGTGTACATTGAATGCTGCTGTGCTGGGCAATCACAGAAAAAACATTTGAAAATGAATTGTAATTTAGAGGCATTTCTGGAGCAGAATCAAGGGGTCCTAACACATGAACTACGTTGAAAGGTTGAGAGAACTTGGATGAAAAAAAACTTAGAAGAGAAAGATATATGATATCTATATATGGCATCAGATTAGAGATGTAAAGGAAGACATATTGTATCTGAAAGCCTCTTAAAAAGGAATGTACAGAGTAATGAAGTCTGCAAGAACATTATATTTTGGATATATGGAAAATATATCAGACAAAATTGTTTGACAGTTTGGCAAGGAAACTTGAATGGCTTTTCAGTATATTGCCAGGAGAAATTAATATGCAAGGAGCAACTATAGACACATTTAGAAGAAAGCTTGATGTTGTTGATATCAGTTACAGATGAACCCAGAGCCAGTATATATTTAAGAGTGGAGAGGAATAGGCATAGTCACATCAAGCATGACGTGTGGTGAAAGAGTATTTAAAGGACACATATTGTGACATCTGATCATAAACAACATAAATGAAGGCCAACGTGGCTTTGTGCCAGGAAAAAGTGTGGAAAACCAATTATTAGCTGAGTACAATGACAATTATGATTGATTTTATTTTACAGAGGGCTCTTACAAAATGAGCCACAGACTTTACTGGAGAAAGAAGTAAAAGAATAGAAAAAAAAAAAATAAAGGTTTCTATAGGAAGATGGACTAAAGAGTTTTTAAGTGGGTAGATAGTAGTTGGTAGGCAGCCAGTGACCAGGGAGGTATATTGCCAGTACTGTTCTCCTGGGTAGCGGGAGGGTTAGTGATGGCTATGTAGTGAGTCAGCACTTCAGTAGTTATGTTGCTCTCCTCTGACCCAGGTAGCTGTCTTTTCATTTTGCCTCACCCACGTGTAGACAACTGGCATTCTGTCCACAAACATACAATCTCTCGTTATCAACATAATACTTGACAACACTTAACTCACACAGCTCATTTTTGTAACTAGTTTTTCCTGAGGTGAGCACTATGTGCTAGCCCTGCCATTTAGCAAAAGTTTAGGATCAATAGATAGTAGTAGTAAGTAGATACATTTAGGGAGGAGCATTAGGTAGAGGAAGTAGGTAGGAAAATTTGGTAGAATTAGTCAGTAGGAACTTTAGGCAGGAGCCTCTGCAAACTGCATTATAGTTGCTCTTTGTCAGTGGTTGATAACAGTTTAAGGGCTAAGAAGTACCACATGAGTTCACTATTTATGGAGACTATTACCATGGTTACCCCCTGAAGGGAGTTCCAGGTGGGAACAGTTGTCATATACATAGATAGATAGACAGACTAACTGAAATTTTGAAGGGGGAGCAAATGAAGCCATGTTTGATGAAGTTGTTCTGTCGGAGGTACCACAAGGAATGGTGCTAGTCTCACTACCCTATGAATAATGATACCAGACACCAGACATCAGCAGAAAAGTAAAAGAAAGAGTAGTAAGGAGCTTTGCTTGACTCTCAAGTGTGCCATTACAAAAAGCTGTAAAGGTGTATGTTTGATAGATAGTGTATGTTTGTGGATTGAGTTCCAGCTACCCATATGTATGTGCAACAGAAAGGAAAAAAATCATTTGGGCCACAGAAGGGAACATAACAGCCAATGCTGCACTGGCTTACTATGCTGTTGCAGAAAACCCTTCCAATACTTTGCAGTAATAATTAACTGGTCAGTGGTTGCTCGCTATCTACCGCCAGCGTTCTTTATAGAATTGTTAATTCCTATACAGTGCATTGAAGAGTGGTTGTATGATATTCACATTTATAATAACTTTTGGATGCATCTGTGCACGTACCCTTGCATTCATTTAGGGTGATAAAGTCTTTGAAATTTCCTTCTCTGTCACAAGAAGAATAGATTATATTGGAACTTGAAAAGGAACTCTTTTGTTTAACCCTTGTACATATGAAAGTCATTACATGACAGATTTGTAATAGGTGCAGAAAAGGAACTCTTTTGTTTAACCCTCGGATATATGAAAGTCATTACATGACAGATTTGTAATAGGTGCGGGGAGTCTCATATGATTGCTAGTTTTTGTGGGCTTATTTTAAACATCCCCAATATTTTGATGTTTGTATGGCTGTTGTCTTGGTAACTGTAGGTGCTTATAACAGACTACCACTCACTGAAAGTGTTTCTAAATTTGTAAATGTGTATGTTAATCAATACAAATGTTTATAACGTGCATTTACATATGAATATGTATATATATGTAAATAGTAATTATAGAGAATGGGAACTGTCATGTAATGAATGTTGGTGATGAGGCTCACAAAACATATACTCCCTTACTGCCTTCTCCAAGGGAATTGCTTAGGCTTCAGAGCTATCTCATTGCCATATTAGTTATGTTAGCTCATTTGTTTTTCTACATATCCTTCACATTAAGTTGTATTTCCTTCACATGTAGAGATGAAGGTTAATATTGAATTTGTAAAAGAGGCTCCATACCCAGTGTCAGCGCTCACTGGGGATCTATGTGTTAACTTGGGAATGTATTGTGGCCTTATAAGTTTTGTTAGCTTTCTTTCATATACATATCCTTTACTTTTTCTGTATTTCTTTGAAATTGTAATGGTAAACAGAAAACTTGAAGACCTTTGCTTTTTGTCCTAATCTTGAGCATTGAGGTTAAGCAGTAAGAGGTGAGAATATTTAATGCTTTTGCTTGTGTGATTGTATGCCTTGTAAGTCTTAGGTCATTAGGAGTTGTAGCTGCAGCATTATTTATACATTGTATATTATTATTATTATTATTATTGTTATTATTATTATTATTATTATTATTATTATTATTATTATTATTATTATTATAATTGCACTTAACCACTGTTTCCCACGTCAGCTTGGTGGTGTCAGGAAACATACGAAGAATGGCCCAACAACTCATTTACACATAAATACGTAAACGCCCATACACGCACATATACATATCATTGTATACATACATATGCATATACAGACACATACATATATACACATGTATATATTCATACTTGCTGCCTTCACCCATTCCCATATATTTATGTATTTATTTGTATATGCGAGAATTTATTATAGTTGTTTGTGAAATGCTAATCTTAACTCAGTACCTGTCAACAGAAATGTTGTGCAGCATTTGTGATAGTTTATCTTGCAAATTAAGAGTTAAAGTGATTTGCTAGTTGGACTTTGCTCATATATTTTATTTGATGCCTAGGTGTTTTATTTAAATCACTAAATTGATTTCATGTTAATACTTATATTTATCTACATTCAGCACCGAGGCAGAGGTCTGCTCGCATTGCTAAAATTCGCGAGAAGGAAGAACAAGAACGCAGACACCTTGAAGCATTGAGATTGAAACAGTTGGCAGAGGAGAATCGACTTCGAGAACTTAAGAAGAAAGCCAGAGAGGAAAGAAGGGTGAGAGAAGCTTAGTTTTAGAGTTTATGTTGGTTGCAATTTATTTACTAAGGATTCCAAAAATATAATGGAGGTGCAGAAGATGAAGACACATTTTTCAACCTGGCAAATCTAATGTTTCTCATAGAATGAATTGCAAGCCTTTCTGTAGAGACCCCATATGAATGGGGTTTGTAGCATTGAATCTCGAGTGACTTGGCTTGTCTCCCTTGTTTTTTCTTGAATTTTTTCCTGACATATTTTACACAGTTCCAAGTTTATTGTAAATTAAACTTACATATGTGATAATTCTATCACAAACATGGCATATGAAGTAATCATGGGAAGTCTTGGAAAAATCTCCAGGGCCTGGTTTGGGATAGGTGGCTATGATTTTGGTGCATTACCCATGGCAGCTAGAAAGAGGATGTGAGTGAACAGGGCCATGTCTGTATGTTTTCCTGGCATTCTCTTGCTAATACAGGAAGTGGTGAACAGATATGAAAAATATGTATATTAATTTTTGGTGTTTCTTGGTTCACTTCAGGACTTTTCTTGGGATTTTATCACTCGAGTAGCTCTCTTTCAGCTTTTTTTCTTATTGTTATGTAGTGAGTTTACTGTGGGACTGCTTGATTTTACTGCAGTAGAGGTCGTCATAGTAGATGTCAGGTATTCTTTACAAAGTAATGCAGTGTTAGTGATTTTGTCTGTGTATCTATTTATATCTCTTATGCCCATTCCCTGCAGGAACTCCCTCAAAGGGGGTAACCATTGCAAAAGTTTCTGTAATTGGTGAGCTCCATTGCTGCTTCTTAGCCTTTAGTGCCTAACCCTTAACAGGCCACTGGCAGAGGGCAACTGTAGTGCAGTGTTTCCAGAGACTCCTACATATTGTTCCTAGAGACTTCAACTACCTAATTTGTCTTCCTGATATTCCAACACACTACTTCAACCTAATGAGTTCCTACTAATACTTGTGCCTAATGTTTCTACCTGATGCTCTTGCATGATGTCCTACCTACTACTTCTGTCTGTTGCTCCTACCATTTTGCTAAAATGCAGAGCTTGCGCATAGTTCTCTGCAGAAAAATCTAGAATTATGAATTATGAGAGGAAAGTGATTGGTTCTCAGTGAATGTAGGTTTGCGGCAGGGGTGTGTGGTGTCTCCATGGTTGTTTAATTTGTTTATGGATGGGGTTGTTAGGGAGGTAAATGCAAGAGTTTTGGAAAGAGGGGCAAGTATGAAGTCTGTTGGGGATGAGAGAGCTTGGGAAGTGAGTCAGTTGTTGTTCGCTGATGATACAGCGCTGGTGGCTGATTCATGTGAGAAACTGCAGAAGCTGGTGACTAAGTTTGGTAAAGTGTGTGAAAGAAGAAAGTTAAGAGTAAATGTGAATAAGAGCAAGGTTATTAGGTACAGTAGGGTTGAGGGTCAAGTCAATTGGGAGGTAAGTTTGAATGGAGCAAAACTGGAGGAAGTAAAGTGTTTTAGATATCTGGGAGTGGATCTGGCAGCGGATGGAACCATGGAAGCGGAAGTGGATCATAGGGTGGGGGAGGGGGCGAAAATCCTGGGAGCCTTGAAGAATGTGTGGAAGTCGAGAACATTATCTCGGAAAGCAAAAATGGGTATGTTTGAAGTAATAGTGGTTCCAACAATGTTGTATGGTTGCGAGGCGTGGGCTATGGATAGAGTTGTGCGCAGGAGGATGGATGTGCTGGAAATGAGATGTTTGAGGACAATGTGTGGTGTGAGGTGGTTTGATCGAGTAAGTAATAATAGGGTAAGAGAGATGTGTGGAAATAAAAAGAGCGTGGTTGAGAGAGCAGAAGAGGGTGTTTTGAAATGGTTTGGGCACATGGAGAGAATGAGTGAGGAAAGATTGACTAAGAGGATATATGTGTCGGAGGTGGAGGGAACGAGAAGTGGGAGACCAAATTGGAGGTGGAAAGATGGAGTGAAAAAGATTTTGTGTGATCGGGGCCTGAACATGCAGGAGGGTGAAAGGAGGGCAAGGAATAGAGTGAATTGGATCGATGTGGTATACCGGGGTTGACGTGCTGTCAGTGGATTGAATCAGGGCATGTGAAGCGTCTGGGGTAAACCATGGAAAGCTGTGTAGGTATGTATATTTGCGTGTGTGGACGTATGTATATACCTGTGTATGGGGGTGGGTTGGGCCATTTCTTTCGTATGTTTCCTTGCGCTACCTCGCAAACGTGGGAGACAGCGAAAAAAAAAATTTCTCCCCTATCCCCAGGGATAGGGGAGAAAGAATACTTCCCACGTATTCCCTGCGTGTCGTAGAAGGCAACTAAGAGTGGAGGGAGCGGGGGGCTGGAATTCCTCCCCTTTTGTTTTTAATTTTCCAGAAGGAACAGAGAAGGGGGCCAAGTGAGGATTTCCCCCAAAGGCTCAGTCCTCTCTTCTTAATGCTACCTTGCTAATGCGGGAAATGGCGAATAGTATGAAAAAAAAAGTTAATTGTTGTCAAGTGTCATGTGTGACAAGGAAAATTTGTACATTTATGGAAAGAATGCCAGTTATCCATGTGTTGGTGAGGCAGAAACAAAAGAGAGCTAACTGAGTGCTACTTGATAACCACTGAAGTGCTGGCTTACTACAAAGCAGTAACTAACTCTCCTGCTACCCAGGCAGGCAGTACTGGTTTTATATATTTCCTTGGTTGGTGGCTGCCTATGAACTACTACCTACCAGTAATTTTATGGTAATACTAAGAAGCTTGGAAGATCATTAAATACAATACCAGGTGTAATACTTATATAGATATTTTCTTTAAGACCCACTTATCTGCTCCAGACACTGCTGATGCATAAAACAACAAATAGGTATGAAAGAAAGAACAGGGAAAATGAGACATGCATGACATGACTGCGGAAGCATGTAAAAGAAAATTTGGCTCATGGCTGGTCAGTCCCAGATGAACTTAGAATTGATAATTATTCAAATGCACTGGTTTGAGAGAGAAGTGGTACTGTATAATTCAATAAGGAAAACATGCAGTGAGTGCTAAGTGCTAGCCCTGCCATTCTAGGAAAACCTTGATTTAGGTACTCCTAGATAGTCTCTCTCTCTCTCTCTCTCTCTCTCTCTCTCTCTCTCTCTCTCTCTCTCTCTCTCTCTCTCTCTCTAATGTTCTGTGTTCGGTAAATTAATTTATTGACACTTGTAAGTGCAATTTTTGGGATGCAGTTTGCCAGCATTTCTGGTGGCCTCTCTATTCTAGCCTTTTTGTTTTTTTTGTAATGAAGTGATAATTATTTTCCTAATAAAATTTTATATCTTATTTGTATTATGAATATAAGTCAAAAGTAAATCACTCTTATTCTCTCGAAAATACAAGACATTCCCATTTCATTTTTGTCAAGTATTATTTTTCACAATACAGTAAACCAACCTCAGGCTGCAGCTTAAACTGTCTTAGGCCACTAGTTTGACTTCAGTGAATTGACATATTTGCATACTATGAGATATGGGTGAGGAAGTTTCAGTGAATTTCAGGAAGAACAAGAAAATGTTTTGGAAGGTGAATAGTATGAGGAGAACAAGAAAATAAATGGGAGCAACAGTTAATGGAGCAGATAGGGAAAGTGATAAAGCAGTAAAGATGGTGATAAAGAGATTATTTTGAAAGACTGGTGAACATGTTAGATAATAGGGTAGCAGTTATGGCATGTGTAAGATGAGGTGGCACGTGGAGTGAGGTAGTCCAGGTTAGTAGTTTGGTGGAAAGAGAGGAATAAGTAAAAGCACTGAATGAGGTGGAGTGCCAGAGTTGCAGGAGAGGATGGGACTTCAGTAGAGTTTCTTAAGAGAGGGGGAGTGACACTATTGTTGGTTGGTTTTCCAGGCTGTTCAGTAATTGTATGGTTTAAGATAAGGAGCCATAGGACTGGCAGAGTGCATGTCTAATGCCCTTACATAAAAGCAATGGGGACAAAAGTAAATGCTAAATTACAGGGTTAGAAATTAGGTTTAGTATATCTGGTAAGAAGTATGGGAGAGTGATGCTTGATAGGGTGGCAGCATTCACAAAATATCTGAATAGGGAGGAGCTGTGTGGATTCATGAGGGATAGAGGATGTCTAGACCTGGTATTTGTCCTGCAGAATTTACATGAAAGATACTTTGATAATGTATGCATTGTATGTGGCATTTATGGGTCTGGAAAAAGTTTATGATAAGGTTATGTGCGGTAAGTGGAAAGTCATTAAGTGAAGTGAGTTTTTACTGAGACAGTAAGGTAAGGCATGTGAATGAGTGAGGAGGAAATGAGTGGTTCTCTTTGAAGGTGGATATGCATCAAGGGTGTGTAATGTTACCTTGCTTGTTTATTGTCTTCATGGACAGGGTGGTGAGGGATGGAATTGCAAGGGTTTTAGAGTGAGAACCAGGTCTATGGCGTCCTGGTTGGAGGGGCATGGGAGGTGAATAATTTGCTGTTTGTAGATGGCATGGCTCTTGTGGCTTACATTGGAGAGAAACTTAGAAACTGGTGACAGACTTAGGGATAGTGCAATGAAAGGAGAAATTTGAGAATGAATTAAGCAAAATTATGTTTATGAGATGCTGTAGGGACATGACAGTATGCTTTGTCTGAATGGGGAGAATCTAGAGGAAATGGAATGCTTTAGATACATGGAAGTGGATGGAACCATGAAGGCTGAAATGAGTTGCATTGTAGGAGAGGGTATTAAGGTCTTGGATGTATTGTTGAGAGTGTCAAAAGAGAGTTAAGTATCAATTAGGGAAAAGATGATTACATTTGAATATATAGGCTTGACAGTATTGTAGGCATGGAAGGTTTGGAACCTGATTGCAGAGGAATCCAAGATGGGACATAATGGATTCAAATACCTGAGGATGATATTTGGTGAGGCTGGTTGATTATAGTAGGAATGACAGTGGAAGAGAGATGTGATAGTATGTGGAGTATAACTGTGAGAGCTGACAGTGTTTGCTGAAATGGCATGGACACATGGAAGGGATAAGAAAAGAGGGACCGACAGATAGGATATACATGTCAGAAGTGGAGGGAGCAAGTGGGAGACCAAAATGGAGCTAGAGGGATGGTGTGAAAAAGTCTCTTGAGCTGCTAGGGCTTGAGGAAGGTGACATATGCATAGGATAGAAAGAATAGGAGCTTTGTGAAATACTGTGAACAACATCTTGGGCACATAAAGGAGTCAGGTGAAACTAAGGAATGTTCTGTGGGCTTGATTTTGAGTGGACTTTGGTTTTGGTGTAATATACATGACACCAAATGGGAAATGGCAAAAAGGGTTTGAAAAACTATTCTAAGTTTTCTGTAAACTTTAACAGATATGTGCTCTTATTTTTCTTACATAAATTCATTTTCTTTTATTGCAGTCACAAAGAGAAATGAAGAAAGGAAGGAGAGAGAAAAAAGAAAAGAAGGTAATGTTCTATTTCTAAAATTTTTGAACTTTGAATAGTTAGAGATATGCATATCTATATTTTGTTAGGTAACTACTTCCCTTTCTTGATGTTTTGAGAAATCACATTTGCTCTTCACCATTCTTAGTTGCTCAGAGAATTTATTATCCATTAACAGCATTTGCTCATATTTGATTGTTCATTATTTTTCTGTTATTTCACTAGACAGAAGTATTTATGGTTTATATGATATGGATTCTTGTTCTTCATTTTTATTTATAAAACCATGAAGCATACATTGATGCAAAGATTGTCATTGTTAATGAAACATTCATTCTTCTTGTATTCTCAGAATTTGCATTTTTCATTCATATAGAGAGGCTTGATTGATATGATTTTGAATATTTATATTTATGTATCCCTAGGGATAGGGGAGAAAAAACACTTAATCCAATTAATCCTGAAAATTCTTTGAAAAAGCAATAATATGATTCTTAGTATTGGCATTTGGGTGTTAAAGTTGAATAGCAGAGAACATCCTTAAACACTTTGACTACTGTTGTTCTGTGAAATAGCTCTTAAACATGCACCATTTGTATGCATGTGCAGTGGACCATGATGACATGAGGGGAAAAACAGTGATGATGTTTTTCAGTTTGATAATACTAATGCAAATAGAATAGTGCTGTGCTCTGACATCACCTTGCAGGGTGGGTGAACTTGCAATTAGAGTGTTCAAATGTCCTTGATCCCCCGGATACTGCTGTGGTTAAGGAGCTGGACTGTTGGGAATGAGTGAAAGATCGCATAAGGCATGATCCCAAACATGTATTCAAAATATTTTCCTGTTGGCATGAAAGGCTTAGAAGACTGTTGAATATTACCCTTAACATAAAAAGGATGTGATAAGCCCAAAAGGGGCCCAAAACTATTCATCACGTTGCCTTTGGACATTTGAAACAGTGTTTGTTATGCATTGTAGAGAAATATAGGAAGGATCAATCCTTGCAAGGTGTACTAGACCAGCCAGGTTATAGTTGATACATGGGCCTGTAGGCCATGGCTTCCAACAGCCTGGTTGACCACTTGGACCCAGCCCAAACTGTATAGATTAAATGCCTCTGAAGCCTGCCTCATATAAATGCCAGGCAAACCTACAGTACCTTAGATCTTTCCAAATGTTTTTTTCCCCATGTTTTACAATGGATTAGTTCATATTGTATTCTTTATAGAATGTTAGTGTTAATCACTCTTCCAGCCTCCTATGCAAATATCCCTATGTGTTGTACTTTATAGATATATAAAACTGGGAATTCCACAGTCAAGACCTACAAAATCATATCCAATTATTAGAAGATCATTAAGAGAAGGGCATGTAAGGACAGGATAAATGGAGACTATATTGCTGTGGCCACCCTCATGATAAGAGTTCATCAAGGGAACAACAGGGGGCAGAGATATAGATAGATAGATTGATTGACAAAATTTTATTATTGCTGATAAATTGGTCTTATAGAATAGCAAACATTCCCCTGTAATACAAAATTCTGTAATCTGTGTGTAAGATTTGATGGGTATCAATTGATGGAATCCTTTTTATATATGTAAAACATACAACATGGAAATATTTATGGCCTTCAGTGCTAAGTGCATTATAGAGATTCCTAGAATAATTGCAACTTTTGAAGTTTGTTTCATTGGTTTCTTATTTACTTAAAGTATTTGTATCAGAACCTGTTGTATAAGTTAAACCATTTTGAGAGATTTTGTATTAAAGGAACAACACTTTTAAATAAAAGGAACATGACATCATTGTCTTAGGTTGGAATCTGTATTTTTATAGTTCTGTACATGTATCTCGTGGGCAAACCTTGTTGACAGTCTTTGGAGTTTTATGTTTTCATTTTTTGAACTATGAATTATGTATTTATTTGCTGGCTTCTATAAATAGATGTGGTTTGAATGATGAAAAGTGAGAGTTGCCTTTTAGGCATTTATATAGAATCAGTATTGAATATTAAACATAAAATGTTTATGTGTGTTTTACAGGATAGGGAGAAAAGAAAAAGGAAAAGGAAGAAGCGAGGGAAGAAGAGAACAAATCCAAATGACCCGTGGGCCCATTCCTCTACTTCATCTAGGTAATTTGTCGTTAATGCATTAAGAGCAATGAATCAAGTTTAATGTAAGCATAATCTCCTTAATACTACTCATAGAGAGGCAGGTACTCTCTCTCACTGATTCAAGTAAATGTGAAACTAACAAGAAGCAATACAGTTGTTTGGGTCCTGCTGTTTACAGGTGGTATTTCATTCTTCATTGATAGTGATGTTAGTAAGGCAGATATATCAGACCACATTGAAGTTGAAGTGACTTCGAACTATGAATTAGAAATAGAAGAAGCTAGCATGTAAAGTATTATCATCTGTTTCAACTAGACAAGGTGAAAAGAGGTTAACGAATTGATTGCAAACGTAAATTGAAATGTGTGGAGCAGCATGGATGTGTTTGGACGTGAAGTGTTTGAAGACAACATGTGGTGTGAGATGGTTTGATCAAGTAAGTAATGAAAGGGTAAGAGAGAGAGCTGAAGAGGATGTGCTGAAATGGTTTGGACATAGGGAGAGAATGAGTGAGGAAAAGTATCAAAGTAGATGGAATGATGGAGTGAAAAGCATTTGAAGTACTTGGGACCTGAACATGCAGGAGGATGAAAGAAGTGTAAGAGGTAGAGTAAATTGGAATGATGTGGTATGTTGGCATTGAGTGCTGTCAGTGGACTGAACCAGGGCATGTGAAGCATCCAGGATAAACCATGGAAAGGTCTGTGGGGTCTGATTGTTTGGTTGTTGATAGGGAGCTATGGTTTCAATGCATTACATATGACAATTAGAAAATGGCCTGTCTTCACCTGTTTCTAGCACTACCTTGCTAATGTGGGAAACTGCAATCGAGTATAAAATAGTAGAATGAAGTCTACAAAGACAGTATCACGAATACCAACAAAGCACTGTTTTATGAGAAGGCAGCACGAATAGTTAAAGAGGCTTTATGCCTCTTAAAAATGATTCAGAATTAAAGATACCAAGAGATGAAAAGCCTTGGATGTTTAGAAGAGAATTGAAAAGAAGAAAATTACAATAAGCAGAGAAGGAGTTGAAAATTTAGGAGCAAAAATTGGAATTGCTTAAAGAGAAATGATTGTTTCCTAGAAAAGCATTAAACAACTGACCTCCCAACTCAGTCTTAAACTCTAACTTACCAGACATACACCAATCAGAAACCTCACTTCCCAGACAACACAGTCACACTCTCCTGCTTATGCTAGGGACGTCACCCATCACAATAACGCTACAAACATTGTTTTAACATATCCTTAGACTCTTAATGCACATGATGCAACTACCATAAGGAAGAAACTGAGCACTTACTACTTTATGACCAGTCCCAAGTGGTGGATGTGGCCAGCTTAACGAGTACTGTAGAAACTTTAGATAATGATTTAGGGAAGGTGGAAATGTTGGAAATGAAATGTTTAAGGACTGTCTGCGGTATGAGGAGGATCGATTAAATCAGAAATGATCGGATAAATGAGAATGTGAAAGTCATGGTAGTATGTATAAGAGAGCTGGAGATGGTTTGCTGAATTTGTTTGAACAAAGGGAGAGAATGGATGAGGATAGGATGACTAAGAGGATTTACATCTCAGAAGTAGAGGTAATGAGGAAAAAAGGGGAAACCAAGCTGGAGGTTGAAGGATGCAGTGAAAGATGCTCTGGGCCAGAATATGCAGGAAGGCATGAGGCATGCAAGGGAAAGAGTGAGTTAGAGTGATGTGGTGCACAGGGAATGATTTCTGTTAGTGTGCTGACCCTTGGCTTATTAAGTTATTTTGATAATTCTTTTGGTCGTCATTCATTGAAAAGGATTTTCAATCCTGCTACTTTTGACTCACTTTATTCCTTGTTGACTTGGATTTCAGTGTAAATTTTCACATTGTCACAGTTCTGTCATATTTTTTGTCATTTTTGATTGAAGATGTGTACTTATAATTCATGTAATCTTTCATCATTCATGTATGTGGTTTACCTACATTTGCATCTCCATTTGCATGTAGGACATGATTGCTTTTTCTTACTGCTACATATTTTGATGTTTACTCATCCGTTGTTTCATATTGACATTTTAGTTTCATATTCCCCCTCAGTTTACACCTGATTGATTTTCAACTGATCCATAATTTTTCATATCACATAAAATGTTTTTTTTGTTATATCAATTCCCGCTGCTTTCAGGTTCTCCTCCTCCAGAAATATGTATAAAGTGCACAGCAGAATTATTGTGCTTAGACTTATTTTGTGTATTTTGAAACTTTACATGATGCATCACATGGTAAATGTTCGGTAGTAATACACTGTTCAGTTCCAGTTCCGAGGAGGAGGAGGAAGAGGATTTAGAGGAGGAAGAGGAAGAAGAAAAACTAATATTCAAAAGTGATCATGAGTTTTCTCCAGAATCAGACATAGAGGAAGCTGATGCTCAGCCAATAAAGAGAGCACGTACAGCCAAGAAAGGTAAGCTGTTTCTGTTGTGCTTTTTTTTCACAGGTGGTTATTTTTGTTAACTCATTCTCCAGATACTTTATACAAGTGATCTTTAATAATAAATTTTTGGCTGCATGATAATTTAGGAAGCTTACCTGATTTGATAAGTGATGCTGTTATGGGGAGTGGAGGTGCAGTTTTGGCAATAAATGCTTTTGTGCTTTGGAATGCATAAGAAAATTTGCAAAGGGTTCCTTATGGAATTATATGTTTGCTGATGTACTGCTTAACATTTGATTGAGTCAAGATCTTTGTCATGAATAGGAGAGGCAAAGGCATCCTTGAGGTCAAAGGTCTCATACCTGAAGTCGTGCACCAGTGATGCACTAGGGGATATAAGACTTGAGTGTATCATCCCAGTGGGATTCCTTGCATTTCCTCACAGGATGTTTTCTTCATAGAACATCTGCAAGTATATGATTACCTGCAAAACATGAAACTCAATGTTTTTCTGTTGTACTGATCATTTTGTAGCAATTTATCCTTATATCATTTATTTTGCATACAATAAAAAATTTATTACAGAGTATTATTAAGTTTTATGCTGTGAAATACATATTGTCGTAATCTATATGATTCAGTGATAATTGGGCTAGTGAGTGGTGGAATGAAGAATTCACGTTGCTTGTGAAAGAGAAAAGAGAGGCATTTGGGCAGTACTTATAGGGAAGGAGTACAAATGATCTATGTATCTATTGCTGATGCTTGTTCCTTCTTGGAGCTCCCTCAAGGAGGTGGCTGTGGCAATAGAGTCAAGAGAGATATATAAGAGAAAGCAGCAGGAGGTCAAGAGGAAGGTGTAGGGGTTGAAAAAGAGGGCAATTGAGAGTTGGGGTGAGTAAGTATCAGTATACTTTAGGGAGAATAAGATATTTTAGAAGGTGAATGATGTGCCAAAAGCCAGAGAACAAATAGTATGGGGGCAAAGGGGAAAGTGGTAACAGGTAGTGATGACATAAGGAAATGATGTGAATATTTTGAAGGACTTAAATGTGTTTGATGATAGGGTATCAGATGCTGGATGTTTAGGTCAAGGAGGTTTGCTAAGTGAGAGTTCACAAAGAATGGTTTGGTGAAGAGAGAATAGGTGGTGAAAGCCTTGGCAAGATAAAATAAGGCAAGGTGGCTTGAGTGCATGGCATTGCAGTTGAATTTCTTAAGAAAGGGGGTGCCTGTGTTTTTGATTGGTTAGTTAGTATTTTCACTGTGTATGGATCATGATGAGGTGCCTGGTGATTGACAGAATGCCTTTACAGTGCCGTTGTATAAAGGGGGATAAAGGTGAGTGTTTGCACTATAGAGGTATAAGTTTGATGAGTGTGCTTAGCAAGTTGTATCGGAGAGTAGTATTTGAGAGGGAGAAGGCATCAGATTAGGGAGGAACAGTTTGGTTTCATAAGTGCTAATGATGTTTGGATCAGGTTTTGCTTTAAAGAATGCATGAGATGTACTTAGGAAAACATGTGGATATGTGTGTGGCATTTATGAATCTGGAGAAGGCAAATGATGGCATTGATAAAGATGCCCTGTGGAAGGTTTTTAGAATATATGGTGTCGAAGAGAATCTGCCAGAAGCAGTGAGAAGTTTTTATCAAGAGTGTAAGGCATGTGTATGAGAAGGAAGAGAGGAGAGTGAGTGGTTCCAAGTGAAGGTCAGTCTGCAGCATTGGTGTGTGTTGTTACCATGGCCGTTTAATTTGTTTATGGTTGGGGTGGTGAGGGAGGTAAATGAGAAAGTCTTGGATACAGGGATGAGTATGCACCTTGCAGGGGATGAGAGAACATGGGAAGTGAGTCACTTGTTATTTGCTGATGATACAGCACTGGTTACAAATTCAATTGAGAAATTGCAAAAGTTGGTGACTGTTTGGAAAAGTGTGTGAAAGCCGGAAGTTGAGAGTAAATGTGAGTAAAAGCAATGTTATTAGGTTTATCAGGGTTGGGATAGGTTAGTTAGGATATGTGTGTGACTAAAGAAAAATTAGAGGAAGTGAAGTGTTTTAGACATCTGGGAGTGGACATTGTATTGAATGGGACCGTGGAAGCAAAAGTGTCATAGGATGGATGATGGGGCAAAGGTTCTGGAAATACTGAAGAATATGTGGAAAGAAAG
Source organism: Panulirus ornatus (assembly GCF_036320965.1). NCBI lineage: Eukaryota > Metazoa > Arthropoda > Malacostraca > Decapoda > Palinuridae > Panulirus > Panulirus ornatus. The sequence goes on along the minus strand of NC_092255.1, from coordinate 22,695,766 downwards.
ATAGTTATCTGGATGGACAAAAATGGGTGTGTTTGAAGGTATAGTTGTCCCAACAACATTATATAGATGTGAGGCATGGGCTATGGATGAGGATGTGCAGAGGAGTGGGGATGTGTTGGAAATGAAATGTTTGAGGACTGTATGTGTGTGAGGTGGTATGTTTGAGTAAGTAATAAGAGGGTAAGGTAAAACAGTGGTAATAAAAAGAGTTTGATGAAGAGAGTTGAAGAGAATGTGCTGAAATAGTTTGGATGTATGTAGAAAATGAGTGAGGATATACATGTCAGAAGTAGAGGGACAAGGAGAAGGGGGGGACCAAATTAGAGATGAAACAATAGAGTGAGATTTTGAGTGATTGAGGTCTGAACATGGAGGAGGATGAAAGGTGTGCATGGAAAAGAGTGAATTGGAACACTGTGATATACAGGGGTTGAAATGCTGTCAGTGGACTGAACTAGGGTATATGAAGCAGCCAGGGTAAACCTTGGAAAGGTGTTTGGATAGGGCGCTGTGGTTTCTGTGCATTGCACTTGACAGCTAGATAATGGATGTGAGTAAATGTGGCCTTTCTTTGTCTGTTCATGGTGCTACCTTTCCAACATGGGGAATGGCAGTCAGGTATGAAAGAAGGAAAATAGCCAAAGTATAAAAGTTTGTAAAATTCCTGACCACCCGTCAGATATAGTTTTGTTGTTGAGGGTTTCTGGAAACATTACCTCCACTTGCGCTAGAAGCACCTCCTGCTTCATCTTAGTTAACTTTCAATGACAGAAGAGTCAGTGTTCATAAAATAAATTTCTGCATGGTTAGAAGAGAGATCATCTTAGTCAAGTAATTCATGATCATCTCTTGTCTGGCCATTTAGATCCCTCTTGGAAAACTGATAATTGGCATGGCTAGAGGGCAACTGACTTGGAAGAAATTTTTTTGTGCAACCTCCCTGTCTTAGCAGGTGGAGGCACGAAACTCGATACATAAACCTACACTTGGAGGAGTTGTCCAGCATGTGCAAATGGCCATTTAGAGGAATTAAGTGGTTCAATGATGTAGACTTAGAAAAGTTTGAAAACTACATGCAGTAATTGCCGACAGTCACTCTGGCGAGTAATTCTTTACTAGTTTGTGTGGCATCCACTAAGACACCCAGGTTGTCACACAAGAATTAAAGTGGCCATACAGCTTGAATACTTATATTGTGATATTGCATATAATCTCAAACCTCTCACAACAACTGTATAAGTTAAAAGTGCCGAAAGGAGTTTTGCATATAGGAAGAAGAGGAGTAGAAAGAGCATCAGCATGGAGATAAAATTTGACATTTTGAGGCATTATAATGTTTATTTTAGTGGTGATGTTTGCTAGAGGTCTTGAGTTGCCCATTACTTTAGTAAGAATAGTTCATGAGCATGCAAGTAGTGATGTAGTGCCTCCTGAGTGACACCTTTAGATCTTTAGTTGTGGTGAAGATTGCTTGTACCAGTGGTGAGATGTAGAATGTGATATGAATTTTGACAGTGTGAAGATCAGAATTAATGTATCATGCCTGTACTTAACTGTATTGTATTTATACTAAAAAACAACACTTTCATCTATATTTCTTATTTGAGTGCTGTATGTTCCTTGGCATTTTATTCATATTTTTGTGTGAAAATTAGGTTGAAAATTCTCTTTCAAGAATGTAACCTCCCTTTATCCCAGTAATCTTTTGGTGAAATGGATTGTGCTCTGCATTGATTTTATGAAGTTGAGTTTTCCTTATTTTCATCTCTAGTGTAAAGTGGTGATTAGGTGTATGAGCATTGATGGTGCTTGTGTGAGGAGTTTGAGTATGTTAGTGTTGGTGAATGTTAGTCTTTTCAAAAGATATTTACATTTTATTCTTGTTCTTGGGTAGGTGTCTCTATTCATCACATTCTTTGAACATCCCATACTGTATGCATGCTCATTGAATTAATCTGTTCATCTTCCTTTTTATGTTCTGCCTCATTTCCTGCATGTCCTGTTTTATTTGCACTCCTGACAGTTATACCTCCATTTATTCTTTCTTCATTCCAATATGAACATGAAACATCACCTTTTAACATATTATTGTAGAACTCTCTTTCAGTTACAACTGAGAGTGAAGTGGAAGATGAAGATGAGGAAGAGGAAGAGGAAGAGGATCAGACACAGTGCACCAAATGTGGCCATGATGACCATCCAGAAACTATTTTATTATGTGACAATTGTGATGCTGGCTGGCATTTGTCGTGTCTTCGGCCTCCACTTCTAAGTGTTCCTGAGGGTGATTGGGTGTGCCCTACCTGTGAACATGTAAATATTATTCAGCCTGATCTTCTGCACCTTACAGCTTAAGGTTGCATACTAGATTATACTGTCGTGTGAAAACAGAAGGCCTTAGGTATGGCAAACATAAACATCTCCAAGTAGAATATCCTCCACTCCAAACAATCCATCCTACATGGGCCAAACAGTCACTTCCCTTAGAATTAAACACTGATCATCCACATTTTATATCTCATCCCCATCTACCCCATTTACATTGTGGATCCACCCAATGTGGATTTAGGAATTTCTCTTTCAGGAGAGACAGATTCCAATGTGTGTTTGAATCACCATTAAAGGTATTTATTTTTATTTTTGGGTTTATTCTTCTCTGAGAGTTTATCTCAGAACCCTCCTTGTCATGGGTATGCTTTTGTACCCATGGGACAGATTACAGAAGAGGGAAGTGCAGGTTTTGAAAGTTGAAAAGCCTTTTCTCTCCAAAACAGTGGCCCAAATATTTCCAGGGGTTGTTACCCTCTCCTGAAGTTTTTTGTTTTTTGTATGTTTCTTTCTTTATCCAACTATTACTGCTCTTGGGTTGATGCCTGTGATTTGTGAATTTCGAGCATTTGTCAATTTCAAGAATCTTATGGCTTGGAGAGAATGGGTCAATGATGTCATCAATGTAGCAATCTCTGATTGCCAGAAAGCAGGCCCAAAGTAAGCAAACTACCACTATAATGGATGAGTGGTTAGCAGAGGGTAAGGCCTGTGCTTTCTCACTGGATATACTGAGGGTTTGAAGATCCTTACTCCGGTTTTGTAAGAGAATATCCTAGAGAATGCTCATGCATGTGCTTTGAAGACAAAAGGTTTTTGAATTTTCTGAACCTGCATTTTTTGTCTGTAAGAAGAGTGTAAGAATAATTACTTTTCTCTCATCCTTTTATTGTGAAGACATTGAATGGATGAGAACTCACAACACCTATTACACTTTCTTTAATTATGAATCAAATCCTTAGGTGGTAGTACAACTTTACCTTTTTTGTTTTACATTTTAGTTTTCTGGATGTTAGTTATATATAAAGTCCAGAGTTTTCTTGGAATGCATATTTTCATTGTTTTTTCAGGTACATCTTGTTAATAAGTTACGAGCTTTGTTACATGAGTTCGATGAATGTCAAAAGAGAGCTCATAATGAAGAACTAAGAAGGCAAAGACTTGCATATGTGAATGTCTCTCTTTCTAATGTCATACCAGATGGAAGGAGGAAACGGAAAAAGGCTGATGGTGATGAAGATGACGAAGATGAATCAGGGTCTGAATCAGATACTGATGTAAGTATTTTGATATGTTTAATGTTACCTCACTTAAATCATTATTTTGTCTATCATTTGTTCATTCTTTTATTCCATAAATCTTTGTTTGGACTGACCTGCCTAAATTGCATTCTCATTTTGTTATGTAGACATTAAACTCAACCTTAAGGAAAGAGTACAGCTTTCATTAGTGCTTTAGCATTAGTATCATTATTTTCATCCAGCTGTTAAGATATTGTCATTGATGTAATTATTACGTGTCATATTTACCTGTGGTTATTTTGAAAATGCCCAAACCCTTTCCACCTGTCTTTTTGTGTTCCATGCTTTGATTTTTTATTATAATCTGTATAAAGTTATTGATTTTGATGAAATTTCTTATGAAGATAGTCAGTTATTTTTACCTGTGTATTATCATGACATTCTGAACTTTCCTTTTTGATTTCTAGCATTGCTTGATCATGATGGATTTTTGGGAGACTTGTTAGAATTACTGTCTTAATGGGTACTTTGATTTAAAGCCATAGTTAGAAACAGCCTGCACCCTCTCAGGTCCACACTGCAGCTGAGGCTCACCTCATGCACATTGTTATTTCAGGATTCTGACAGTGAGAGTGATGACAGCAGTGGATCATCAAGCCAGTCCTCTACAGACTCCACAGCACCATTATACACTTTGAGAGCACGCAGCTCACGCACTCTTAAAGAACAAGTTGAGGACTTTGACGAGATGATCAACGAGGCCATACGAGTAATTAGTGTGATTTTTTAGTAATATTTATAGTTTGTCAAATTATTTGTGCTACATTTCACATTTAAAGAGAGTGGTAGCTGAAGGTTTTTTTATTAGAATTCTTAATTGTAGTGAGTAGATATTTCCTGTTGGGTGGGGTAGCGCCAGGAATGGGTGAAGGCAAGCAAGAATGAATATGTACATGTGTATATATGTATATGTCTGTGTATGTTTATTTATATGTATGTATATGTTAATATGCATATATACATATATGTGCATGTATGGATGTATATTTATATGTATATTCTTTCATCTGTTTCCTTGTGTTACCTCGCTAATGCGGGAGACAGCGACAAAGCATAATAAATAAATAAATATGAGTGGATGGGTCATTCTTCGTCTGTTTCCTGGTGCTACCTCGCTGATGCAGGAGGCGGCGATTGATTATGATAAATAAATATTAAATATAGATAATTGACAGCAGCCTTTTCAGTTAGAATCACCTCCTTGACTTAGGATTATTATTAAAGTAGTGCTCAGAAGCATCTTACACTCTTTATACCTGGATTTTTTATCGTATCTTTTTTATATTAACCTATCTATCTATCTATATCTCTGATGCGTGTTCCATTCTGGAGCTCCCTCAAGGGGGTGGCCACGTCAGTAAAGTCTCCATAACTAGTGCCATTAACCCTTCAGTGACAATTCCTGTTGGGTAATTTCAGTTTCTAAAAGGTGGAACAGTAGAAGGAGCCAAGCAAGGAGTGCTTATCCTCAAAGGCTCAGGCCGGGGTGTCAAAATGTGTTTGGATGTAACCAAGATTAGATGAAGGGAGAGATAGGTAGTATGTTTGAGGGCAGCAGTATGGATGTTTTATTTCTGAGTGAAACAAAACTCAAGGGAAAGAGGGAAGAATGGTTTGAGAATTTCTCTGGGGTAAAGTTGAGGCTTAATTTGTGGGCAAGAGCAATGGAAGGGGTAGCACGTATGCTGAAGAAGGAGTTGTGGGAATGCGTGAAAGAGATTAAGGAAGTGAGCCTCAGACTGATGTGGGTTAAAATGAAAGTAGATTACAGAAGGTGGGTTATTATGAGTATTTATGCACTTGGCCAGAAGAAGTTTAACGAAGAGAGGAAAGTGTTTTGCGGGAGCTAAGTCAATATGTCGGTAGCTTTGATGTGAAAGTGGTTGATATGGCAGTTGAAGGTATAACTGAGAGGCATGGGGTATTCAATGATGTGAATGGAAATTGTGAACAGTTTATGGATTTGTGTACTGAAAAAAGGATCGGTGATTAGGAAAATTTGGTTTAAAAAGAGAGACATACATAAGTATGGTATTAGTGGAGTAGGATAGATGATAAATTGGATTTGATGAATTACATACTAATTGATAGGTATGGAGAACAGAGACTTGGGTGTCGATGTGTTGATAGGGGTGACTGATGGGATGTCTGATCATTATGTGGTGGAGATTAGGATGAGGGTTTGTAGAGTTTTTGGAAATGAAGAAATGATAAGGGTGCTGAACATAAGAGAGCTTGGAAAAAAGGCTTGTGTGAAGAAATACTAGGAGAGATTGTGTATAGAATGGCAAAAAAGTGAGAGAAAATGAAGCTAGGGGAATGGATGAAGTGTTTAGGGAAGTTGTGCTGTCATTTGATAGATAAGCGTTTTTTGCACTAGATAGGCATTCTACCATTTCCTAAACACCTCACTATGAGTCAGACACTGAAAATCCTAATTGAATGATCAAAAAGAATTACCCCCCATTCTTCAGATATTCAATGCACTCCTATACTCTCCTTGTTGCACTTCATCATGCTCAAGGCTTTCACCTCTTCTCTTTCCACCAAACCACTTGCCATGGGTTCTTTTACCTCTACATTCCAAACATCCCACATCTGCCTCTCTTATTTAGCACATTCAACATTTCTTCAAAATACTCAATCCATCTCTTCCTCTTTTCTGCCTCTTACCACTTCCCCTTTTGTTCCATTCACTGATTTTCCCATTTGTTTTCTTGTTATTCTCACACAGTTAACCTCCAACCAAAACATATTCACCCTGAATTTTGCAGATATTAGCTCATCCCTACTTTCATGTATGCCCTCTTTTTCAGCCCCTTTACACACTTCTTGACCTGCTTTCTTTTGTACATCTTCCAATCACTCACACTCCTATGCAAATATCAGCCACATGCCTCCCTTTTCTCTTTCTGTTGCAACTTAACTTCTGCAACCCACCACTCACTAGCTTTTCTCACATGTCTGCCTTCCTTCTTCATGGCCCTAAGTTCTTCGCACTCCTTACCCACTTCCCCATCATAATTTATTCTCATCTTTTGCCATCCTATACTGAATTTCACCTAGTGTCTCTTCAAACAAGATTATTTCAAGCTCACTCTGTCTAACTACCCATTTCCCACCCATATCATTACCTCCTTTCTTAAAGGCTCGACAAACCTTCACCCTTGCCTCCACTAGGTAATGACATGATATTACACCAGGGATCCCTCTCAGCTTACTCGCACCCAAGACATTCTGCTCTGCATGCCTGTCAACTGTTACATAATCTAGTAATGCCATATTTCTATCCCCCCCTACCCACCCAAGTGTGCTTATTTATGCCTCTCTTTTTAGTTAGTGATGGCTTTGTAGTGAGCTAGCACTTCAATGGTTTTTCAAGTTTCATTCCTCTGAATCAAGTAGCTGTCTTTTCTTTCTGCCTCATGTGCATGTGGACCACTGGTATTCTGTTTACAGATGTACAATCTCTCCTTGTCATTTATTTTTATTTATTTATTTTGCTTTGTCGCTGTCTCCAGCGTTAGCAAGGTAGCGCAAGGAAACAGACGAAAGAATGGCCCAACCCACCCACATACACATGTATATACATACACGTCCACACACGCAAATATACATACCTGTACATCTCAATGTATACATATATATACACACACAGACATATACATATATACACATGTACATAATTCATAGTGTCTGCCTTTATTCATTCCCATTGCTACCTCGCCACACATGGAATAACAACCCCCTCCCCCCTCATGTTTGTGAGGTAGTGCTAGGAAGGGACAACAAAGGCCCCATTCGTTCACACTCGGTCTCTAGCTGTCATATGATAATGCACCGAAACCACAGCTCCCTTCCCACATCCAGGCCCCACAGAACTTTCCATGGTTTACCTCCAGACGCTTCACATGCCCTGGTTCAATCCATTGACAGCACGTCAACCCCAGTATACCACATCGTTCTAATTCACTCTATTCCTTGCACGCCTTTCACCCTCCTGCATGTTCAGGCCCCGATCACTCAAAATCTTTTTCACTCATCTTTCCACCTCCAATTTGGTCTCCCACTTCTCCTCGTTCCCTCCACTTCTGACACATATATCCTCTTGGTCAATCTTTTGTCACTCATTCTCTCCATGTGACCAAACCATTTCAAAACCCTCTACTGCTCTCTCAACCACACACTTTTTATTACCACACATCTCTCTTACCCTTACACTACTTACTCGATCAAACCACCTCACACCACACATTGTCCTCAAACATGTCATTTCCAGCACATCCACCCTCCTCCGCACAACTCTATCCATAGCTCACACCTCGCAACCATACAACATTGTTGGAACCGCTAATCCTTCAAACATACTCATTTAATGTTCTCGACTTCCACACATTCTTCAACGCTCCCAGAATTTTCACCCCCCTCCCCCACCCTATGATTCACTTCCGCTTCCATGGTTCCATCCACTACCAAATCCACTCCCAGATATCTAAAACACTTCACTTCCTCCAGTTTTTCTCCATTCAAACTTACCTCCCAATTGACTTGACCTTCAACCCTACTGTACCTAATAATCTTGCTCTTATTCACATTTACTCTCAACTTTCTTCTTCCACACACTTTACCGAACTCAGTCACCAGCTTCTGCAATTTCTCACATGAATCAGCCACCAGCGCTGTATCATCAGCGAACAACAACTGACTCACTTCCCAAGCTCTCTCATCCACAACAGACTGCATACTTGCCCCTTTTTCCAAAACTCTTGCATTCACCTCCCTAACACCCCCATCCATAAACAAATTAAACAACCATGGAGACATCACACACCCCTGCCACAAACCTACATTCACTGAGAACCAATCACTTTCCTCTCTTTCTGCACGTACACATGCCTTACATCCTCGATAAAAACTTTTCACTGCTTCTACCAACTTGCCTCCCACACCATATATTCTTAATACCTTCCACAGAGCATCTCTATCAACTCTATCACATGCCTTCTCCAGATCCATAAATGCTACATACAAATCCATTTGCTTTTCTAAGTATTTCTCACATACATTCTTCAAAGCAAACACCTGATCCACACATCCTCTACCACTTCTGAAACCACACTGCTCTTGCCCAATCTGATGCTCTGTACATGCCTTCACCCTCTCAATCAATACCCTCCCATATAATTTCCCAGGAATACTCAACAAACTTATACCTCTGTAAATTGAGCACTCACTCTTATCCCCTTTGCCTTTGTACCATGGCACTATGCAAGCATTCCGCCAATCCTCAGGCACGTCACCATGAATCATACATACATTAAATAACCTTACCAACAGGTCAACAATACAGTCACCCCCTTTTTTTAATAAATTCCACTGCAATACCATCCAAACCCGCTGCCTTGTCGTACATAACACAAAACAACACTTGATTCTCATAGCTCACTTTTCCTAACTCTAGATTTTCCTGCGTTGAGCGCGACTTGGTAGCCCTGCCTTTTGACAAAATAGTAGGAGCAATAGATAGTAGTAGTAGGTCAGAACGTTTAGGCAGGAGCATTAGGTAGAAATGTTTGGTAGAAGTGGTAGGTAGGAAAATTAGGAAGGAGCATTAGGTATAAGTAGTCTGTAGGAACATTAGATAGGAACCTCTGCAAACACTGGTAGATTTGCCCTATGCCAGTGGCCTGGTAAGGGTTAGGCACTAAAGGCATAGAAGTGGCTACCTTCTTGAGGGAGTTCCATTTGGGAACAGGCAGCAGAGATGTTGATAGATAGATAGACAGATAAATAGATACCCGAGATGAGTCTTGACATGCTGGAGATTTTTTTTATGAATGGAAAAATTTTCCTTTCTATGTATATTTATGCATCATAATCATCAGTACCATGGACACAAGGAATGAATGTTGGAACATATGTTTTGAAAGTAGAGTTATAAGCCTCTTCATGCAGGTTGGTGAAGGGTAAGGATGCTGGGTTTCTTGAGGCAGACGTGCTAAAGTGCTACTGTAAAAATTATTATAAAAGCATTCCTTCGTTTGTTTATCTCTAGTACATCTCCAAAGAAGGTTGGCGATGGCTGGATATTATTGGAATTAAATTTTGGTTCTTTTCATCATCAGGATGAGATGGAGGCAGCAGCAGGTGCAGGAAATGCTGGGAGAGGAAAAGACATTGACAATATCATTCAAGCAAATGATGAAGAAGTAGAAGAAAAAGAAGAAAAACACAGTCAAGAGAAGGTTGAAGGTGAAGAAAACGAGTTAGAAAACAAAGAAGCAGAGAAAGAAGTTATAAAAAAGGAGGAAGATGTTGAGGGAAAAAGAGAAAGGGAAGGAGATGATGATGAAGATGAAGATGAAGTGGCTCCCAAAAGGAAAAAACCAAAACCAGCTGAGAAGGGAACAAAAGGAAGTGGGGATGATGACTACAAAGAAAGTGATGAGGTAAGTACTTTTTGAGATGGTCCTTATTATAGCTAGTTGGTCTGATGATAAAGTTAGTAACTTGGAATTTGTACTCTGTTTTGATATTGGTATGTGCAAGGAATAGAGTGAATTGAAACGATGTGGTATACCAGGGTTGACGTGCTGTCAGTGGATTGAACCAGGGCATGTGAAGCATCTGGGGTAAACCATGGAAAGTTTTGTGGGGCCTGGATGTGGAAAGGGAGCTGTGGTCTCAGTGCATTACACATGACAGCTAGAGACTGAATGTGAACGAATGTGGCCTTTGTTGTCTTTTCCTAGCGCTACCTCGCGCACACGTGGAGGGAGGGGGGTGTCATTTCATGTGTGGCAGGGTGGCAGCTGGAATGGATGAAGGCAGCATGCATGAGTATGTACATGTGTATATATGTATATGTCTGTGTATGTATATTTATGTATACGTTGAAATGTATAGGTGAGTATATGTGTGTGTGTGTGGGCGTTTATGTATATACATGTGCATGTGGGTGGGTTGGGCCATTCTTTCATCTGTTCCCATGTGCCACCTCGCTGATGCGGGAGATAGCGTCAAAGTATGGTAAATGAATAAATAAATAACTTGCCTTTCAGTCTGAAAGAGTTAATACATCAGTTGTGACTGCTTTAAGTTTAGAAGTGGGCTTGAGCTCTTGTTGTAATGGCCAGGCCTTTGCCAATATATTATGGGAAATCTGAAAGGGTAAGAAGAGTAAACTGGAATGAAACTTTGAATGTCAGTTCTGACAAAAGTGGGATAGTGTTTAAAGAAAGAGCATTAAGTATGAGATTTGGTTTTGTGGTGAGAAGTTTATAAGGTTTCAGGATTTTGATTGTTCAAAAAGTTGATTGGAGAGATAGGAGGTTGGGGCTATGAGATGATTGAGATGATCAAGATGAAAGGAGAAAGGGAAACCAAAAGTGGGGAGAAGGGACATTGTGGTAGTATGTGAGTAAGGTAGAAATAGGCATTGAGGAATGTCTAGATTTTGTATGCATTTGGGGAATGTATTTTTGGCTACCCTGCTTATTATTTGGAGGTATTTGATGTAGATTGCTAGTCATAAAAAGACTGTGGTTGAGAGCACAGAAGAGGGTGTGTTGAAATGGTTTGGACATACGGAGAAAATGAATGAGGAAAGGTTGTCAAATTAGACATGTGGAGAGAATGAGTGTGGAAAAGGTGACAAAGAGGATATATGTGCCAGTGTTGGAGGGTACAAGGGGAAGCAGGTGACCAAGTTGGAGGTGGAAGGATGGATTGAAAAAGATTTTGAGCAATGGGGACCTGAATATGCTTGCAGGAGGGTAAAAGGTGTGTATGGAATGGTGAATTGGAAAGTTGACTGGGGTCGACGTGCTGTCAGTGGAATGAGCCAGGTCATATGAAACATTTTAGTTGAACCATGGAAAGGAACAGGGGCCTGGATGCAGATAGGGAGCTCTGGTTTCGGTGCATCACACATGACAGCTAGAAACTGAGCATGGTCAGATGTGGCCTTTCTTTATGTTTCCTGGCAAAACCATGCTGATACAGGGGTGGCGATATTATTTCCTGTGGGGCTGGGTGGTACTGGAAATGAAGGCAATCAAATATGAATAAGTACTTGTGTATATATGTATAAGTTGACATATGTGAAGCGTCTGGGGTAAACCATGGAAAGTTTTGTGGGGCCTGGATGTGGAAAGGGAGCTGTGCTTTTGGTGCATTATACATGACAGCTAGAGAGTGAGTGTGAACGAATGTGGCCTTTGTTGTCTTTTCCTAGCGCTACTTCGCACGCGTGCGGGAGGAGGGGGTGTCATTTCATGTGTGGGAGGGTGGCGACGGGAATGAATAAAGGCAGCAAGTATGAATTATGTACATGAGTATATATGTATATTTCTCTGTATGTATATGTATGTATATGTTGAAATGTACAGGTATGTATATGTGTGTATGTGGACATGTATGTATATACACGTGTATGTGGATGGGTTGGGCCATTCTTTCGTGTACATTTATTTATTTATTTATTTATTTTGCTTTGTCGCTGTCTCCCACATTAGCGAGGTAGCGCAAGGAAACAGACGAAAGAATGGCCCAACCCACCCACATACACATGTATATACATGCATGTCCACACACGCAAATATACGTACCTGCACATCTCAACGTATACAAATATATACACACACAGACATATACATATATACACATGTACATAATTCATAGTGTCTGCCTTTATTCATTCCCATCGCCACCTCGCCACACATGAAATAACAACCTCCTCCCCCCTCATGTGTGCGAGGTAGCGCTAGGAAAAGAGAACAAAGGCCCCATGTGTATGTATATATGAGTGGATGGGTCTTCCTTTGTCTTTTTCATGGCGTTATCTAGCTGACTGGAAGTGGCAATCAAGTATAATGAAAAATTAGGTGCATTATTTTTGTGTGTCTGTCATTAATTTTACTCATCTGTTATCTTTATTCCAAGTTTGTAAAGAGCAGATGCATAGGGGCTCTTGTTGCACAAGACCACATCATACATTTTGATTAAATTTCTAAAGGATTCTACACTGATATTAACACTTCTTAGTTTTTCACTCCTTACTAAGTAGATTTGTAACTTGAGGTATATACCTCAACTCTTCTTTCATGCTTTCCCTGTCACACAAAAAGCACCACCATCGCACATGATTGAAATTCGTTCCTCTTATTCTCTTCATCAAGAATAAGTATAAGAACACATCAGTTGGTGATGCTGAAAGGTTACAAAGTGACATAATTGGAGTCTTTGACTGGGCAATTGAGAACCACGTGCTTTTTTTGTGGAGATAGATTTCAACTTCCCTGGTATGGCGCAAATGAGGAAATCAAGAACAACACAGAAAATCAAACAACTGTAGATGCTGTCATAAACAGATGAATAATGCGAAGAACCTTGGAATGATAAGGTCACAATAGAAAATGGTTGCATCATGCAGGAGGATGGCTGGCTGGATCCTACAGACCTTTGAGAGAAAGGAAAAAATAGTGATGATAGTATTCACAGTACTAATTCTTTCATGAATTGAATTTTGTTGCATTCTGATATCTCTCTACAATGCAGGCAAAATTGCGAATTTAGAAAGTGTGCCGAAGATTTTTACAGCCCATATTGATGTGGTAAAGGAACTAATATACTGGAAATGACCGAAATCACTAAAGCTTTACTCCCTGGAGCACAAACAGAGAGGTATATTGTCATCTATGCTTGGAAATTCGTAGAAAGCATTAAACTCGATTTACATTTGGAAATAACACCCTGCTGGCACTACAAGCATGAAAAACTTTGTAAAATGCTACCTCTGAAATCCAAAGGTGCGATACACACAAAGAGAGAGAGCACTTTAAACATCTGAGGCCCAGCACTTTGTGATCTACCATCAGAATCAGCATGGTATGCATGGTAGAGAAGATCAAGAATGCATTCGACAAGTACCTACAAAGTATACCAGGCCAGCCAGGTTGTGTGGGCTTGAGGGCTGTGGCTTCCAACAGCTTGGTTGATTTAACTGCCCAATCCAGTTGCCTGGGCTTATCTCTGGCTGTAGGGGGTGAAGACCTCTAAAGACTCCTTAAGATATCCACGAGAGCTAAACTTTGTCAATATGTTTTATGGTTTACCTCTATACTATCAACTGAAGCTATACACTCTTATGACTCACTTATCTGTTGTGCTATATGTCATGCATGATATGTCTTTTTCCTTATGTCTTTATAATCAGGATATGGGATAAAGAATGCTGCCCTCTTATCTCTAATGTTTCATAAAAAATGACTAAGGGGATTCAAGCAGAGGATTGAAAATCTTCCCCTCACGTATTTTTTTCAAAAGACAAATCATTATCTTTTATCCTCCAGGGCTAAGTCATTAGTTCTGGATGCTACCTCATTCACAAGAGATATGGTGAACTTTTGTGAAAGAAAATGGGTGTCTCATTTTTTTTTTAAACTGCTAATTCTTAAGTCTGCTGTTTAAGGTATCCATCATATCTGCTGTAATTTTTTTTTTCATGCTTATTTATTATTTCATGTATTAGTTTTAGATTTTTATTAAACTTTTAAAGGAAGCTGAAATATATGATTCCACATAAACTGTTTTAAGAATTTAGATACTTTTCTTGTTAAGAAGTGCTGAATAAACATTAGGTTTCAGCAATTAACATGTTCTTCCAAATGAAATTAATCAAAATTAAGGAGAATTGTATAAGTTAGAATCATTTATGTTTGGATTTTATCAAATATATGTGTGGAAGAGTATGGAGAACACTTAACAGATGATCTTGTACTTAATGTTTGCCCCTGTATTGAGAGTTAGCACCTGTCTGTGTTGAAATCTTTTTGGGTTTTGATGAATCATAAGTATCTAAATTTTTTTCATGTTCTACAATTCCTGCTTCAGTGAGGTAGGATCAGGAACATACAAAGAAATGCTGCATTTGCTCACATCCATTCTCTGACTGTCATTTTATTACACTGATATCAGAGCACCCTTTCCACAACAAGGCTGCACAAACCTTTCCATACTTTTCCCCCAACTGCGTCATATGCCTTTATTAAGTTCATTGACAGCCCGTCGCCCCTTGTATTCCACTTGTCTCTAGTTCCTCTAGTTCACCCTTTTCCATTCATGCCTTTTACCCTCCTGCATGTTCAGTAGCAATCACTCATAATCATTTTCTTTCAATCTTTCCATCACCAGTTTGGTCACCCTCTTCCACTTGGCCCCTTCACTTTTGACACATCTTCTTTGTCAACGTCTCCTTACTCTTTCTTTACATGTTTCCAAAACATATCAGCATACCCTCTCTAACTCTCAATCACCCTCTTCTTATTACTGGTGAATAATTGTGTTTAGATTTTCTATACTGTTTTTCCTGATTTGAATAAAGCCAGTAACAATATAGCATTGTAGAAATGTGCATTCGAGGAGCTACAATTTCTAGCCCAGCTTGTAGTTGGCTGTTAAGACTTCTTTTCATCTTAAGGAGACCTTTAGCTTAGTTAGAAGCTTTCAGAGGTCCTTATCTTGTATTTTTTTGGTTGTATGACTCCAGTGTCTCCATTTGAGACATACATTGTTCCTTATTATATCTTTCAGTTCAAGAAGAAGAGTTAGTGAAAGTCATGCAATATCTAGACATAGAAATTTACTGACATTTGAAGATCAGCTTTTAAGGGTAAAGATAAGTTCATCCTCACAGCTTCTTGATAAAAGTAAGATAATTGAATATAGGGATAAGACTATTTTGATACAGTCCAAGAAACTCTCCTAAATATCCATCAGGACAGTTTAAGTTTATCTTGTGGGAGATTATGAATGAGAAACTTTGTTCATCCAGGCTCTTTTAATCCTGTGTCAGCAAGGAACATTTAATGTTGGTATTAACTTCACCTTTCAAACTATTCACTATTTCCCGCGGCAGCAAGGTAGCGTTAAGAACAGAGGACTGGGCCTTTGAGGGAATATCCTTGCCTGGCCCCCTTCTCTGTTCCTTCTTTTGGAAAATTAGAAAAAAAAGCAAGAGGGGAGGATTTCCAGCCCCCTGCTCCCTCCCATTAGTCGCCTTCTACGACACGCAGGGAATATGTGGGAAGTATTCTCTCTCCCCTATCTCCAGGGATAGGGGAGAAAGACTAACTTCACCACCAAGGTTGACTTCCTTCAGCCATTAATGCAAGAAAAGTGTCTTCTGCCTTGACTTTCTTCAACATTTTGATTGGCAGTTTGAGCAAAGAGTTCTGTGGTAGCAGACAGATACTTTTAGTAATCAGCTTCTCTGCATAGAATGGACTGACCTCCCTTTTTGGCTATGGCATTATCACCATCAGAAGCAGATGAACTAGATTGGGCTAAAAACCTTAGTCTACATCGTACATATAAGTGAAATAGGTAACAACACCTGTATTGTTTTTGAGTAGCGAATACTGTATTGGGAAAATAAAATCCCACAATGTGCTATATCTTATTTGACCTACTATCAAGCCTCCTCATTGATCATTAGAATGTCATATGTGTTTGTGTAAGCTGCCTAGCATCACTCAGCAAGAGATAACGAGCACTTGCAGGATTCAAGAATATATCGAAGACTAATGTAATTACATAAAGGAAGAAAGACTGAAAGAACTGTTTCAGAAGTCATCCAGACCACAAATTGCACATACCCAGGTATAAAAACTCAAAACCCTTCACTGGACTTGATGCTTTCAATATATGTTTAAACTATCCTCAGAGCATTTGCACACCGAGTCCTGTATTAAATGAAATGCAGGGCATGCCTCCAGCCTCTCATGACGCATCAGCCTTGTTAATATGATGATACTTGTGTATATACTCCATCAGCCTTTGCTTGGCCAGATGCCACCACATGCAGTATTTCAACTGATTACATACTACTGTCTTTGTCTTCATGGAGACAGAAATAAGGATAATTACTTAGTAAGTAAAGTAGGTATTTGCAGTTATACTATTTTGTTCGAACTGTACATAAACTTATATAATGGGAAAAGTAAAATTTCATGGTAAGTATCTTGTTTTGATTTGCTGTCAAGTTTCTGTGGCATAGCAGGTATCTAAAATCTGAAAACATTTTGAGATCCAGTATCTTGTTCAGTCACAAGACTGTTGGATTTGAGAAATTCAACTGTAGTATACATTTGACAGTATCAGTGGAATCTCGCATCTTTAATATGAGACTTTATTCACCTTTTCTTGCTTAGAAGAAAAGAAAATTGATGAATAATGAACTTTTCATTTTTAAAAAACTTGGGGAAATAAAAAGAAGTGATCAAGATGTCAAGTAGCCATGATGTTATAGGTTATGTGAAAGATTTGCAAAATTCTTTTCCTATCTTTTCACATTATGATGGCAAAATGCTGCGAGCACAGCAGTTCAGCCTATGATTGATATTATCGAAGTATGCTGAGAAATGATTTTCCTGTAGTCAGGTTTGCAGTGGTGTAGAAGATATATGGTACCTATTTTGCATATATATATCTATTCTATTATACTTTGTCGCTGTCTTCCACGTTATGTTATAAAGTAAACATTTACAATGCATATTTTGATTGTGATGTCCATGCTTTACCTAAATAAAACTGAAAATATGATGTAATGGTAAAAATGGCTACAGCATGGGTTGAGTGGAGCTCATGAGTTGAATGTTGTTTACATTTGTTTTTATTGAAGTTGCTTACAGATTACGGCATGCAAGATTGTCTAGAAGACATAAAACTGTAAAAGTTTATAACATCTTATAAACTTTTACAGTTTTACTTACAGGAAGTTTTTTTTTTTTTTGCTTTGTCGCTGTCTCCCGCGTTTGCGAGGTAGCGCAAGGAAACAAACGAAAGAAATGGCCCAACCCACCCCCATACACATGTATATACATACGTCCACACACGCAAATATACATACCTACACAGCTTTCCATGGTTTACCCCAGACGCTTCACATGCCTTGATTCAATCCACTGACAGCACGTCAACCCCGGTATACCACATCACTCCAATTCACTCTATTCCTTGCCCTCCTTTCACCCTCCTGCATGTTCAGGCCCCGATCACACAAAATCTTTTTCACTCCATCTTTCCACCTCCAATGTGGTCTCCCTCTTCTCCTCGTTCCCTCCACCTCCGACACATATATCCTCTTGGTCAATCTTTCCTCACTCATTCTCTCCATGTGACCAAAACATTTCAAAACACCCTCTTCTGCTCTCTCAACCACGCTCTTTTAATTTCCACACATCTCTCTTACCCTTACGTTACTTACTCGATCAAACCACCTTACACCACACATTGTCCTCAAACATCTCATTTCCAGCACATCCATCCTCCTGCGCACAACTTTATCCATAGCCCACGCCTCGCAACCATACAACATTGTTGGAACCACTATTCCTTCAAACATACCCATTGTTGCTTTCCGAGATAATGTTCTTGACTTCCACACATTCTTCAAGGCTCCCAGAATTTTCGCCCCCTCCCCCACCCTATGATCCACTTCCGCTTCCATGGTTCCATCCGCTGCCAGATCCACTCCCAGATATCTAAAACACTTCACTTCCTCCAGTTTTTCTCCATTCAAACTCACCTCCCAATTGACTTGACCCTCAACCCTACTGTACCTAATAACCTTGCTCTTATTCACATTTACTCTTAACTTTCTTCTTTCACACACTTTACCAAACTCAGTCACCAGCTTCTGCAGTTTCTCACATGAATCAGCCACCAGCGCTGTATCATCAGCGAACAACAACTGACTCACTTCCCAAGCTCTCTCATCCCCAACAGACTTCATACTTGCCCCTCTTTCCAAAACTCTTGCATTCACCTCCCTAACAACCCCATCCATAAACAAATTAAACAACCATGGAGACATCACACACCCCTACCGCAAACCTACATTCACTGAGAACCAATCACTTTCCTCTCTTCCTACACGTACACATGCCTTACATCCTCGATAAAAACTTTTCACTGCTTCTAACAACTTGCCTCCCACACCATATATTCTTAATACCTTCCACAGAGCATCTCTATCAGCTCTATCATATTCCTTCTCCAGATCCAGGAAGTATATCAGCTTTAAAGCTGTATGCCATTTTTTTGAACATCACCTATCTTTTTCTAACAATGATGATAATGGAAAAATTCTATTTGTTTTGATGATAGTTTGTGGATTTGATATTCATAGACATTACTTGGCTTTCTGTAAATGCTGACTTGCAGCTATAGCATAATTGACAAAGAATTTTGCTTTCAGAAATTGAATTTTTTAGGCAGAATATGGTTCAGATTAGTTTATAATTCTTGATTGGCTTGAAACAGTTAAAATCATGAAATGAAATGGGCCTAATGTAGAGTTGTAATTTTTAGATAGAAGTAAAATAATGTATATACATGTGTATGTGGGTGGGTTGGGCCATTCTTTCGTCTGTTTCCTTGTGCTACCTCACTAACGCGGGAGACAGCGACAAAGCAAAATAAAATAAATATATAATAAGAAGTAAATAAATACAATTAGAGTCATCATTCATTTGTACTTATTGGAGGAGGTTTTGAAGAATTCTTCAGAGACATTGCTTAACAAAGATGTATGTATCTTCCTGAATTAGAAAAAAAAGAATAATAGTAGTGATAACATGCTAGTCTACATAAGTTCTAGTTATTAAAGCATGGACTGTTGTTAGGGTAAATTATTCAAATTTTGGATGTACCTCTCATATCAAATTGGACCAAAAATAGGTACTATGTACTTTGAACAAGATGCTGAGACCACTTTATGCATTTGATACTTTTTTCAATTATTTTTCATATCTTTAATCATATTTAGCGTGTATATACAAAGTAGTGAAAGAACTTATCTGCTCTCTGTAGCATCCATGTCCTCATTCACATGCATGCCCACACCTTGACTAATTCAGTTCGCAGCCATCATTTAGTGTATAATCAAGTGATGTCATATGTAGGTGTGTATTGCTGAGAACTTGAGCATTCTTTGAAAAGTAGATCACCTTGACTGACATATTATGCTTCAGAGGCGAACATCATAGTGAGAAGTTAACTGTGTTTTTTATTTGCAAGGTAAACACGTTCCTCAAGAGGGATAATGCATCTTTTATTTATTAATATTTTGCATTCTTGAAATAGGACCTTGAAAGAGCTTTGATATTCCTTTTGAAATATTTTTTGATGTAATATTCCATTGATAGTACCTAAAGAAACAGCAAATTCATTGCAAGCACAACAAAATGTATACATCATGAAGTAGGCATTAGAATTAAGTGTGGAAAAACTGCCTCACACCCATGCACCTGGGTCTTGCGACAGAGCGTGGACATTAATCGCTGTATAGTTTGTACGCTGATTTGGTATAGGAATTATTTTCATACATGATTGTAAATTATTGAAGTTTTTGATTTGACAGTAGAGAAAGAACTTATCTGCTCTCCGTAGCATCCATGTTCTCATTCACATCCATGCCCTCACCTTGACTAATTCAGTTCTCAGTCATCATTTAGTGTATAATCAAGTGATTTCATATGAAGGTGTGTATTGATGAGAGCTTGAGCATTCTTTGAAAAGTAGATCACCTTGACTGACGTATTGTGCTTCAGAGGTGAACATCATAATGAGAAGTTAACTGTGTTTTTTATTTGCAAGGGAAACACATTCCTCAAGAGGGATAATGAATCTTTTGTTTATTAATATTTTGCCTTCTTGAAATAGGACCTTGAAAGAGCTTTGATATTCCCTTTGAAATATTTTAAGATTTAATATTCCATTGATAGTACCTAAAGAAATAGCAAATTCATTGCAAGCACAACAAAATGTATACATCATGAAGTAGGCATTAAGATTAAGTGTGGAAAAACTGCCTCACACCCATGCACCTGGGTCTTGCGACAGAGCGTGGACATTAATTGCTGTATAGTTTGTACGCTGACTTGGTATAGGAATTATTTTCATACATGATTGTGAATTATCGAAGTTTTTTGGTTTGGGAGTATATAAAGAGTGCCAAGTGAAAAGGTGGCCATAGTAACAACAAAATATTAAATTTTTCCTCAAGTTTGTGTTTTGAGGTATTTTGTTTGGACTGAATATAGGCTTCCTTTCAGTTAATGTGGAATTCATTTTAAGTTAAATGAATGTTATTAGAATGCATACATTTTTGAAATGTGGTTTTTAGTCTTTACAGAAAAACTGCATTTCTTAATTATGAGATAATTATGACTTTTCTCCATTTCTTGAATAACTTGGTATACACCATAAATTAATCCTTTATTGTATAACAGACAGACTGGTTTAATGTCAGGTTATTCGCTGTTTGCTTAACTCGTTCTCTTGATGCAGTAATTCACACATTTCATGCGTAGCAGTTTTATTATTCAGTTAATAATCGTGTCAGATTTTTTATTTTGTTTATGGTAGTTTATGAAGGAATTTCTTTGCATATCACAGAAATATTGTTATTGGTTTAAAAATGCCAGAAGTAATTTTCGTCAGGGAATAACCATTTTTTAGGACTTTTTAGCCACCATACTCGAAGAGTGTGGGGGAAATGAAGTCATCATAGTGCTCATTTGTTTGCCAGTGGACTTATTTCATTCACATCTTCACTGGAACTGCTAGTCATACAGGTCTGAAATTTTGCAGGATGATGTGCAGGGGTGATCCTCAGGGTAAGAACTAATGCATGTGTGAAGATGGAGGTGAATCAACCCCCGACTCGAAGAGTGGGGGGATTTAATCATCACGCCGTCCTTCTATATATCGTCAGTTTGTCAGTGGACATTTTCCATTTTCATCTCCTTTGTAAATGTTAGTTATACATGTCTGAGATTTGCAGGGATGGTTCTCAGGGTAAAAATTAGTGCATGTGTAAAGATGGAGCTGAATCACATATTTGTACATCCATTATTAGCTTTGCTAGATTTTGATGGATTTTGATTTGACTGTGATCATATTTATTATCAGTTTTCATGATAGAGCTAAAGCACATATTCGTGCATCTATCCGTGCATATGCCCTAGACATTAGTATCCGATAACTGCTTTAGGTAAATCTTAGTGGATCTTTGTCCTTCCTGGGAAGATTATTCATATCATGAATATATAGCAAAAGTTGAGATGGGCTGAACCATGCTTCTACATGTCTCTTTGTATATATCCTTGATTTACATTTTTATGTGTTTGGTGGATTGAAGTTATGCATAGTGAGAATACTGATTTTATTAACCATAAGGGGTGAAATTCTTTTTAGCAACTATGAATTTATAACTGAGGGTGGAAAATAATTGTGTATGTACATATATGTACATATACATCAGTACTGATGCCTTCACCTTTAGTTGCTGATCTCTCGATATACTGTGCAATTGTAGATATTGATCAGACTCGATGAGGTTATTCATTTTTATCAATCCTCAGCTAAGGTTTGACGATAAAGCATGTTGTACATCTTTAGTTTTGTCCATGTACATAACCCAGACTGCAGTTTCTGATCACAGGTAGAATATGAAATCTGTATTTCTAAAATCCATGAACTATCAGAATCCATTGTCCAATATGGAGCATGAGTTCCTTGTAAATAATTTCAAGTTATTATGGGATTACATTTCTGGACACCTGTCTCAGCTTGAGTATGTCATAAGTCATACCATTGAAACCCAGTTAATGGGATAATGTTCCTGACCAAATATTTTCTTAATCTAATCTTTATGGTTGGACTGTATTTATTGTACCTGATACAGATTACCTTCTGTATACAGTATCACACTCTTGTGATGTCATTTAGATAGTGAAAATTAACTGTAAAAGATATTGAACTGGAATGTGGTGAGGAGGGCTGTGAAGTGCTGCTGGAGTATGATGGGATGGACTTAAGGTTACATGGAGGGAGAGGCATGGGCATTAAGTTTGTATATGTCGACTACTTTATTATCTGATGCAAAAATTATTGCCATATTGCAGATAATGCAAATGATATTCAATAGACCAATGCAAAACATGCTGATGAGAGCTTGAGGTAATAGTGGAATGGAATCAGGGTGGAGTGGAAGTTACTGGGAAGGAGAAGGATTCTTGGTTTGTCTTCATCACTGCTTGCTTCCCCTGATCCAGATGGAGGACATCGACACCTATTGAAATGCCTATGTTTGTTCTGGATGCAATAAATAGTGGGATATCACTGAAGACAAAAGCAAACATATTTTGCCAGTTGATGGGATAGAAAGCTATAGGTTTGTTGGGACTTTATGCGATTATGCATCATTAGTCAACAAATGTCTCAGATTATGATTATATACAGCATTGATTAGAGGAATATGTATGAGAGAGTGTAATGAAGAGGATGTGCTGAAATGGTTTGGACAAATAGAGAGGGTGAGTGAGGAAAGGATGACTTAAGAGAGTGTGCATGTCAGAAGTGGAAGGAACAAGGAAAAAGGGGAAACCAAGGAGTTGGAAGGATGGAGTGAAAGATACTTTGAAGGCTAAGGGCCTGAACATGCAGGAGGGTGCAAGGCATGTAAGGGATAGAGCGATGTGGCTTATAGGGGACTACTGCTAACAGTAGGCTTTAACGAAGCATATGATGCAGTAGGGGAAAGCATGAAAAATTCTGTGGGGTCTGGTTGTGGATAAGGTGCTCGAGTGTCTGCACATTATGCAAGACAGTTAGAGTGAATAAGGCCATTTCTTTGTCCGCTCCTGATGGTACCTTGTTAATGCAGGAAATG
The DNA here is from genome assembly GCF_036320965.1 of Panulirus ornatus. NCBI lineage: Eukaryota > Metazoa > Arthropoda > Malacostraca > Decapoda > Palinuridae > Panulirus > Panulirus ornatus. The sequence continues at coordinate 22,672,399 of NC_092255.1, read as the reverse complement.
GCAGAGAATTTTAGAAGAAAGCATATTGAAATTAGAAATTCTTTTAAAAATTACTGTTGTAAAGATTTTTTTGTTTCAATGTGATGTCTTAAGTTGGTCTCAAGTTGATACAGTCTACCCTTTAGGGCCAGGGCCCTTCCCCATCAACTTAGTACCCTCCCACACCAATATAAAGGAAAGCATACCACTATTTTGGGTAATTTTGCTGAAATAACTGTGAAAAACAATAAGATCTATTTATGACATGCGGCATTTTTGTTTTGTAATGCATGAATATATTATTTGATGGCCTTCATCAGTGTCCGATTGGTTATATAAGAAATTACAAGAACTTTGAGGCATACTTTTTCAATAAAATGATAAAGTTTCTTTTTAGTTTATATAACTTTTTATTTCTTATTGCATGAAAATGATGAAACTAGTCTTTTTGTATTTGTTAATGTGTCTTCGGTCTACACTATTATGTTCATGCTGTTATCTAATTATGCCTTTTTTTTTTTACCAATCCTTACTAAATAAGGAATAGCCAGGTAAACAGTGAATTACAAAATTATACTGTAATCTAATGTCAAATAGAGTAAAGAATGCTAAGACAGAAATTTCTGAAATTTTTTATATTTTGAGTTTTTATCTGCACCAAAACATATCCTTATTGTTTGCTAGAATTTTGATATCATTGCATCTTTAGTCTGAATGCTGGCCAGTTTGCTTTCCTGTTGTCTGTGTATGTTTTTTGGTGTTTATGAGTACAGGGTGGCTAAATTCAAGTGTAATCAGATTGGGTAAGTGGTATGATGAGAGTTTGTGTCGTATGCTCGCAAGTGGTCCATATGTGCATTGATGATGGAGAAAGGTCTGGTGAGATTGATTGTTGGAGATTGGGGCTTGTTTGCATAAACTGAGGTTGATTTATGAGCGGTTCTCTTTTAGGATCTCTGGTGTGAGTGTTGAGTCATGCAGGAAGATGGATGTTTAAATATCCACCCAAATTAAGTTTTGAGCTTGTACACAAATATTCATATACTTACATCTCTGTTCCTCCCCAGGATCCTCTTCTTTTGGGATCCTGTAATGCATAAGGAGTCTCCCATGTCAAGAAGTTTGGTGATAAGTTTATATCTTTGTGGGATGGGTGCAGGACAATTGAGGAGTAGGTTTTCATTGTCTTATGTATTGAAGTTACAGCTTAGGCATGAGGGGTCTTGTGTAAGTAGAGTTAGTGTTTGTTTTGTTGATGTGATTGGTGTCCAGAACGCAGAAGTGTAGTTCAAACATGCTTGGGTAGGGAAATTTCAAATGGTTGTATGTGTAGGAGATTGGAGTTTCAGCCTGGGCTGGGAGTGTGGTTGTTTACCGTTTGTCAAGTTATTGCAGAGTGTATATGGTTTGTCAGTGTCTTGTTTATTGGTGTGGGGGAGAGCTTTGCTGAAGTGCAAAGTAGGAATACACTTATTTTTACTTGGCATATGATGCTTGGTTAGGAAGTGTTTGGATGAGAAGGCTCTCATGCTTTTGCAAAGAATGCAGCAAAATCACATTTTAAGTATTATTGTTTTGTGCTCATGCTTTTGCAAAGAATGCAGCAAAATCACATTTTAAGTATTATTGTTTTGTGCTTGGGTTGAATGTTTTTGGCATGTAGGCAACAGATGATTGTTCTCATTTCTCTATTTTTGTGGTTTGTAGCTTTGTTAAATTTGCCCGACAAGGTTGATCAGTACGCATGTGGGGCATAGCTGAGGTTGGAGTATGTAATTTGTTTGTAAAGGATACTAAAGGCTTCTTTTTCTCTTTATTTATTTATTTATTTTTTTTTTTTTTGAGGGTTAAGGTTTGAAACATATCTTAGGGGTTTAAAGTAATGGTGGATTTCTTTGGAGGTGCAGCTGTCCTGTTTCAGATGAGCTATTATTCTACTTATGTGATTTAGTTTTGATGTTTGTTATCGCTTGAGTATTGTCAGGGCACTGTAATGTGATAGTAGGTCATATGCATATGAGGCTTTCACATTGTGGTCTACCAGAAGCAGTGGAGGTCATTTAGGAGGAGATTGAAAAGATTTGGTGAAAAAAGACTTATACCTTGATAACTCCATTGTAGAGCTTGAGGGTTTTGGAGAAAGCCTTTGTGAATGACATACACAGGGGTTAGCAGACAGCACTTACAAGTATGGTAGTGACAACCCAAGCAAGAATTCACCTTTGATGAGGCTGTATCTTTGTCAGCCGATGGAAAACAGTACTGCATTGTCAAGAACCTTCATATTTCAGGGGAACTTGCTTTACTCTGCTCCCACGTGAAGTGCATCTTCGTAGCCACAAAGCCCTATTTAAAGGATCGTAGAAATACATGTTGATGATACATATACATTCACATATGCATGGGCAACATGAGTTTATTGTCAATGCAGCCGTCCATCCTAGCCTCAGGATTAGTTTATAAAATGAGTATCTGGCTTACTTAGGCAAGGTTATGTTTATATATAGCTTTAATGAGATGGCCTTGATTAGGGCATTCAGTTGCCCATGATATCTCAGAAAAAAAGTCCTCCTCTATGCAAAGGTAGATCAACAAAGGGTCATAACATGAAGTTATGGAAGAAACTTGTTTGAAAAGGTATAGAGAAATCTTTCATAGTATCAGAATATTTGATAAATGGAATAAACTGCAATGAAAGTCTGAATGCTGACTGCAAATAAAAGTTTAAAAAGTTGTTTGATAGTAGAAAAGGTTAAAATGTGGAGCCCCATGAGTGTACAAAAAGGTAATGACATACATATGTACATACATGAATATGTTATCATGGGATGACTTGTTTTGTAAAGTATACTGTCTGTATGTATTGTCTAAAAAAAATTTCTGTACCACAGCAACATGAAGAGTCTGATTCAGATGATGTTAAGATGACGAGAAAGCAAGGGCAAAAGTACTTCAACATTTGTGTGAAAAAGAGAAGGCGTCTTACCGACCTTGATGCTGAAGATGACGATGATGCGAGTGATGAGGACTTTATGAACACAAGGTAATCTTTCACTCATCTTTTGTACAACCATGGAATTGATTAGTAAACATAAACATGCTTCATTTGTGTTTTAAGTGTGTAAATCCTCGCATTTAAATAGTTTATATTAACAATTATTCCTTGATGTCATTATTTTTGATTTTGCCTTTACTGTATCAGTCCATCTGTCCTTATGTCTTTATGCACAGTTTTCCCAAGATTGTTAAATTAATTACTGAAAGATCACATGATTTTAGGCTTATATTTAATTCTGATACCATCTTTGTTGCTCTCCTTTGAACTTTCTTTGTTAGATGTTTGTACCTCTGTAGGTAAGTTGGCCACATGAGAGAAGCGTATTTGTGTTCTGGCATTATGTGTGAAGTGAAAAAGTTTGCTCTATAATTCCTTTTGTATGAAATTGAATGGTGTATCATATTTGAAAGCTGACAGTGTGCCTTTGTAACTGTTCTGTTAAGGTGTTAAGGGGGACTTTGGTGACAGGTTAGGGACAGTGTTGGCTCCCAAGTCTCACATACATGGATTCCTTCAGCTTGTTTCTTGCTAAATGAGAGTGTGTATGATATATGAATAAAGTGTTCAGTTTCAGAAAAGAAATGGATCCTTCAATATCCTCCTTGCACTTGTCAGCAAGTTTACTTCTCACTGAATGTTAGCATGTTCAGTTTCAGATATGAAATGGATCCCTCAATATCCTCCTTGCACTTGCCAGCAAGTTTACTTCTCACTGAATTGAAAGGTATAATATTTCCAAATGAATTTCTAACTTGTCACTTCTGCTGTGCCTGTATATGGAATAATAGTACAGCCTGAAAACAAGCTCAGTAGAGAGAAATTTCATCACATTTTCATATCTGATAGCTCTCAGACATATCATTTACACCTGTTTCCCATGTCAGAAGACATGTCATTTCACACCTTTCACATGCTCACTTACACTGAACTGAGCCAACACAAAGGTAATGATATAAATTTTTGCCTGTTTTCTGTTACTATTACGTACAAATCTATCCCTCACCCAGATGGGGATAAACAAGGGAGATAGATATGTAGTTTATTGGTTGATACCATAAGGCACTAGTGTGTTAGGTTTGATAATAATTAAATGAATTGATTTTTTTTTTTGGCTGCATTATTACATGACAGCTAGAGACTGAGTGTGAATGAATGTGGCCTTTGTTCTTTTCCTAGCGCTACCTCGCACACATGAGGGGGGAGGGGGTTGTTATTTCATGTGTGGCGGGGTGGCGATGGGAATGAATAAAGGCAGACTATGAATTATGTACATGTGTATATATGTATATGTCTGTGTGTGTATACATATGTATACGTTGAGATGTATAGGTATGTATATTTGCGTGTGTGGACGTGTATGTATATACATGTGTATGTGGGTGGGTTGGGCCATTCTTTCGTCTGTTTCCTTGTGCTGCCTTGCTAACGCGGGAGACAGCGACAAAGCAAAATAAATAAATAAATATTTTTTTTTTTTGGTACAACAGAGATGCATTGTGTTGTTTTAAGATTTTGAGTTGCTGTGTTATTTTGTTGTTTAAACTATCTTTTGAAGAGATGGAGCTTTGCCAATAACTAAACCCCTTGGCATAGAATAAAGAATTAGAAAAAAAAGATGTTCCTTTATGTAGATGTGGTAATGTTAGTCACCTAAATATTTTAAATAAATTTAGGTGAATAACTTGGAAGAGAGTGTAGGAAAAGAAACCTGAATATTAATGAAAGTAAAAGTATAGTTTTATATCGTGAGAAAAGGGAAACAGACTGTGAGCAAAGAAATCTGAGGATATTAGTAAAAAGATGTTCTGGAAGGAGGTAAATAGGGTGCGTAAGACAAGGGAGCAAATGGGAACTTCAGTAAAGGGCGTAAATGGGGAGGTGATAACAAGTAGTGGTGATGTGAGAAGGAGATGGAATGAGTATTTTGAAGGTTTGTTGAATGTGTCTGATGACAGAGTGGCAGATATAGGGTGTTTGGGTCGAGGTGGTGTGCAAAGTGAGAGGGTTAGGGAAAATGATTTGGTAAACAGAGAAGAGGTAGTAAAAGCTTTGCGGAAGATGAAAGCCGGCAAGGCAGCAGGTTTGGATGGTATTGCAGTGGAATTTGTTAAAAAAGGGGGTGACTGTATTGTTGACTGGTTGGTAAGGTTATTTAATGTATGTATGACTCATGGTGAGGTGCCTGAGGATTGGCGGAATGCTTGCATAGTGCCGTTGTACAAAGGCAAAGGGGATAAGAGTGAGTGCTCAAATTACAGAGGTATAAGTTTGTTGAGTATTCCTGGTAAATTATATGGGAGGGTATTGATTGAGAGGGTGAAGGCATGTACAGAGCATCAGATTGGGGAAGAGCAGTGTGGTTTCAGAAGTGGTAGAGGATGTGTGGATCAGGTGTTTGCTTTGAAGAATGTATGTGAGAAATACTTAGAAAAGCAAATGGATTTGTATGTAGCATTTATGGATCTGGAGAAGGCATATGATAGAGTTGATAGAGATGCTCTGTGGAAGGTATTAAGAATATATGGTGTGGGAGGCAAGTTGTTAGAAGCAGTGAAAAGTTTTTATCGAGGATGTAAGGCATGTGTACGTGTAGGAAGAGAGGAAAGTGATTGGTTCTCAGTGAATGTAGGTTTGCGGCAGGGGTGTGTGATGTCTCCATGGTTGTTTAATTTGTTTATGGATGGGGTTGTTAGGGAGGTAAATGCAAGAGTTTTGGAAAGAGGGGCAAGTATGAAGTCTGTTGGGGATGAGAGAGCTTGGGAAGTGAGTCAGTTGTTGTTCGCTGATGATACAGCGCTGGTGGCGGATTCATGTAAGAAACTGCAGAAGCTGGTGACGGAGTTTGGTAAAGTGTGTGGAAGAAGAAAGTTAAGAGTAAATGTCAATAAGAGCAAGGTTATTAGGTACAGTAGGGTGGAGGGTCAAGTCAATTGGGAGGTGAGTTTGAATGGTGAGAGGCTGGAGGAAGTGAAGTGTTTTAGATATCTGGGAGTGGATCTGTCAGCGGATGGAACCATGGAAGCGGAAGTGGATCATAGGGTGGGGGAGGGGGCGAAAATTTTGGGAGCCTTGAAAAATGTGTGGAAGTCGAGAACATTATCCCGGAAAGCAAAAATGGGTATGTTTGAAGGAATAGTAGTTCCAACAATGTTGTATGGTTGCGAGGCGTGGGCTATGGATAGAGTTGTGCGCAGGAGGATGGATGTGCTGGAAATGAGATGTTTGAGGACAATGTGTGGTGTGAGGTGGTTTGATCGAGTAAGCAACGTAAGGGTAAGAGAGATGTGTGGAAATAAAAAGAGCGTGGTTGAGAGAGCAGAAGAGGGTGTTTTGAAATGGTTTGGGCACATGGAGAGAATGAGTGAGGAAAGATTGACCAAGAGGATATATGTGTCGGAGGTGGAGGGAACGAGGAGAAGAGGGAGACCAAATTGGAGGTGGAAAGATGGAGTGAAAAGGATTTTGTGTGATCGGGGCCTGAACATGCAGGAGGGTGAAAGGAGGGCAAGGAATAGAGTGAATTGGAGCGATGTGGTATACAGGGGTTGACGTGCTGTCAGTGGATTGAATCAAGGCATGTGAAGCGTCTGGGGTAAACCATGGAAGGCTGTGTAGGTATGTATATTTGCGTGTGTGGACGTGTGTATGTACATGTGTATGGGGGGGGTTGGGCCATTTCTTTCGTCTGTTTCCTTGCGCTACCTCGCAAACGCGGGAGACAGCGACAAAGTATAAAAAAAAAAAAAAAAAAAAAAAATTAGTAAAAACAAAGATGAGCCATTAGGTGTGATAAAGTTTTTAAATGTCCCTATATCTTTAAGCTGCTAAAGCATTATTTTGGAAAATTAGATTGATTATTAGAGTGCAAGCAGTTAAATGTATTTCATGAGGCTTGGATAGTCTGTTGAATTAATGCAGATATGAGGGGGACATATGAAAAGAATGATCATATGATTATTATTATTATAGAGTGCAAGCAGTTAAAATGTATTTAATGAGGATTGGATAGCCTGTGAAATGAATACATATATGAGAGAGACATATGAAAAGATTGATCAAATCATTATTAGAGTGCAAAGAGTTAAGATGTATTTCATGAAGGTTGACTAGTCTGTTAAATGAATACAGATAGGGACATGAAAAGAATTATCAAGATTGCCTTGGATTAAGTTTAGTTCGATTAAATACAAAGAAGATTTGTAGCTAAAATGAAATGATAATTTGAAATAGTATTTTGTAAAAAGGTGATTGGATGGAATAACCTGTGTGTGTGTATTTAGAGGTGCTAGGGCTTGGAGAAGTTTAACATGACCCCTCTTGTTGTATGATAGGAATAGTTATATGGTTTATTGAAATACTTAATGTATGCAAAGAGTAAGGGTTATATCAGCAAGTATACATTAGAGGTTAAGTTGAATTGAAAATTATGAAATGATATTGGAAAGATGTATTAAGGGAAAGCAGTTAGAGATAAAAAAGACTCTATTGAAAAAAATAGATTTGGTGGTATTTTTGAAGAAAGGAAATAGTAGCGCTGTGCTATTGTAATTCAAAAGAACGTTTAGTGAGAGACAGCATGATTGTTCACAAACTTACTTTTTGGAGTTTTCATGAAGCCTCATAATAGTTGTAATGAAACCCCAAAATTAAAACTGTTATTTTCATGGTTTTCAATAATCCTTTGTAAACAGTGAAGAGGAGGAAGAGGAAACAGAGGAATCTGCAGAGTCTTCATCATCCATAACTACTGAAATGGAAACAGATGACTCTGATGTAGTTGGAGGAAAACGTCGCAGAAGCAGCAGATGGGATAGCCTCCCACTTCGTAGATCAGCGCGCAACAGAAGAGGTGGTCATGATGATGGTATGTTTTTTGTTAGACTCAGAACTTTATGGTATTGTTAATATTTGTGATGTGTATATACACATTTTACTTTTTGAATGCTGGGTATATTGATTATTTCTCATTATTGTTGAGCAAGTCAAGGATTCAGACTTATGCTTCTTGTGTCTGTGACTTCATCCTCATACCTCATGTTATGCTAAATTTTAGCACTCATTTCTTCAGTAGTTTCATATTTATGACATTTTTGTCTTCTTTGCATATGTTGTTTCTTTAAACTTGAATTCAAATCATAAAGCATCATCTGAAAAGTTTTGTAATTTGCAAAGTCCATCATCCACTGAACACTTTTTACAACATGGGTAATTTTGCTGATTCTCTACATGGATTTCACTCTTGTTTTAAAGGCATATTTAACTTTTCCATTTGATGTGTGTGTGTGTGTGTTTGTACCCTTGGTAAGATTTATAGCTAGTTCACTCAGTTCAGTTCTCTGTCCTTATATGTTTATGCCCTACCTTCCCTCAAGTGTATACATCTACTTAGTTTTATTGATATACCTCTGACTACAGTGCCTGATCAGTCTCTCATAAGCCAGGTTGGATCATTAGAAGATATTACAAATTTGCATGTATATGTTGTAAAGTGACCTTTTTATTTGTAAATTAAATAATTTTTGATGAGTTTTAGTGAGAGTCCTCATTTCATACACATACAAACTCAGGTTTAAATCTGGAATTACATTATATATACTTGCATTGTAGATTCATTAATATGTGTAATGTAATTCTTTTTCCAAAGAAGACTTTTTTAATGTTGTTTATGGATGTTTTTATATTAAGAATAAAGTTTGTTAAACCGTTTGAAGTTATACATGAACTTCTCTTGCAGACAGCGAAAATGAAGAGAGATATATCAAAAAACACAGAAACAAGAAGAAAAGACGGAAACGAAGTTCAACTGAGGATGAGGACGAAGACATGAGTTCAGACAGTGAAAGAAGTTATAGAAGAAAGAGGAAAATGTGAGTTTATTTGTTATTAGATACCTAATGGACTCTGTTTTTCAAAAATGTAAGGGTAGAAAGTGCAGTTTTCAAAACTCAGATGTTATAGAGCTCATGCAACCAGTGGATCTTTTTATGCCATGTCCAGCTCATGACAGAGCATGATTATGTTGTGGGATCTGTCTGACATTTTCTTGATCATGTGAGGGGTTACAAGATGAAATGCTGCCCTAACACTATCTTTTAGTTCATCAGATGTTTCTAAAAACATAACACAGAACCAGGCACAGAAACAATTATTTTTAGAGAATGACTGAATAAGCATCCATTGGAAGCCTGTCTTATGTAATAACATTTTAACATTTTTAAAGGTACATGCAATGTAATGTACTAAGGTAGCGCCATTTGATATGTGCCTGGGTATAAAAAAAAGAACACTAAAATTGCATTTTTTTATTTTAAGCAACTCGAATGGCACCATATTTTTTCCTGTTGGGACTGCATTTATATGTTGCCGCCTGCATTTACTCAAGTTTAGGGAATAAGATAGGGCAGTGCGTTAAGAATGTCATTTTTTATGAAGTGAGTTACTGTATTATTCTGTTCATGTGTGGTGCATTAGGATGAAAGGTATGAAGCAGGTGATGATCAGAATGTTGTTTTCAGTAGATTTTTTTTTTTTGTATGTTTAATCTTTTAATTTTCTTACATAAACAGAAAAAAGAAACCACTAGCAAGATCCAGAGGGAAAAAGGGTGCCAAGATTAAAGCTGGTAAAAAACAAACAAAACCCAAACCTAAACCGAAAAAAGAAACTGGTGAAGATGGAGAAGAGGAGAAAAAACCCTCAAAACCAAGAGTAAGTAATTTTGCTACAGATTGTTCCTTATCCCTTTCAATGTACAGTGTAGTGCATTTGGACTTTGAGCTTACAGTAGTAAAATTGTTTATTGTTTGTCTTTGTGAATCTTATTCAGAAGTCTATCCATAACCCATAAGTATGTTGTGTTTTGAAATGAATTATTCATGCGCATGTAATTTACGAAGACCCATTAATATTAAAAACAGAATTCCATAACATGTCAGTTTGAAGTTTTCCAAAATATACTGAAAGATTATTGATTATCCCATATTGGAGGAACAGGTTATGATCATACAAAATGCATGGTCACTAATCTTTCCTTTGCTAATGGAAGATTTTTAATGTTTTATGGAAAAGAATAATATAGCAAAAGTTTCCATTATTTACTTAAAAAGAATAACTGCTCAGGAAGATGGTTTGCCAAACTTGTCATATTATTCTTTAAATGTAAGTATAGTTACCCATGCTTAACTAAAGCTTGTGTAATGGTATTCTACTTTAATGTAATTTATAGAATATGCTTTAATGGAATTTTCAATCTTTAGCTTTAAAGTTTCTCTCTGTCAACTGGTTGACTTTCTGGAACAATATATGACTGCTTTGCAGTGATATTGTTCTGTTTTAGCTATACAGACAGACCTTTGACTATTAGGGAGAAAAAGAGAGAGGAAGAGGGATATACCAAAGAAGTGGATATGAAGGGAAAAAAGTTAAGTAGACATTCATCTATAAGAAGGCAAGACATATGAATGGCAAGTTTTTAAAATAAAATGCTTAATTTTCCAAGCAAACATTCCACTTACCTTGTGCAGTTATGTACTTCAACAAAGCAAAAGCAATTAAAAGTACTCTTCAAGAAGACTAGAAGAAAATTTTTTGGGTATGTTCTACAGATATTTCATTCCTATAGTTTTGCTGAAATTTTCGAGGGTCATTAGCCATAGCTAACAGAGAATTTTTTACAAAGTCTTTACCTTTGCTCTCTAACAGTTCGAAGAAAATGCTCAAAACCATTACCAGTGGGAACACAGGTATAGATACAAAAATGAGAAGAGTTTAAATGGAAAGTGATTTGGAAGGCACCATAGACATTGACTCAGCCATGGAAAGTGAGTTAGAAAATACCACGGGAAATGACACTGTAGGGGGCATAGATAGAAGGCACATTAAATGTTGATTCAGGTACGAAGAGAGAGAGAATACTGGGAGATTGACTTGGGATGTGGTGTGCAAACATGACAGAAATAGGAAGAGGGATAAGATGAACCTTGTGTAGGTCTTTTTCTTGCAACCATACACTTATATGTAAAAAGCCAGATTTTAGAGAAACTTTATAACCTCCCAAAAGTCTTGATTGGCACCCTTCTTTTCTTATTGTTACAGATTTATGTACTGATGTAATTTTGAATAATTAGAAAGGAATTTCCCTGTCTTTGTGATGGTTATCTGCTATATCCTTTGATAAATCAAGAATATCTTTCTCTCTCACATTGGTGGTTATCTGCTGTAATCTTGAAATGATTAAAAATGTATCTTCCTCACACTGTGGTATTCAGTTGATACTCCATCACCCTGCTGAAGTTGGTGTTACAGGTTACTTGATTTACAATAAAGAGTAGATTTATTTTTAGTGCTCTTTTTTCTTTTACTTGCACTTCATGCATCTCTTAACTCAAGTTATGCATTTTGATTGCTTTTGCTTTGATTCTTTTTTGAATGAAAATGAATTGCATCACTCCAAACTCTTTAAAATTTCACATTAATTGAACTCTTCATGTCTTTCCACGATTGTTGTTACCATTCAGACTAAGCTTATGCTGTACTTGTTTACCTAGCCCTTCGGCTCATAGGCAATATAACGTATGAGAAATATTTCTTGAATGGTCCATGCTCATTATTCCCTACCTTGACTTGCACACATAGGCTGCTGATAGCTTGTTTCATCATATCTTTTTTCTTTGAGCAGTGGAGTATATGTTCATTTTTACCTGTCTGCGTGTGTATTTGTGTTTTATGTAATGTATGTGTATAACAGTTGCAGATTTGATCTTGATGTTATTGTTTATTATACTTGCAGATAAAGTACTCAAAACCCCCTAAGCCTAAAACTGAAGACCACGAGGAAGAGGTCACCCAACGTAGAGTTACCCGAGGCCGACAAGTCAACTATTTTGATGCCCTTATGATGTCAGATGAAACAGAAGAAGAAGAGGTAAGAACTGAGAACTGGGAGACTTAGTGCCTGTGGTTGCTGCAGTAAAGGCACTGGTATTTTCAACATTATTTGATATGAGCAAGTAAAACACTTGCTTGACCTTGATAACACTGTTTGACTTTTGCTGCTGGTAATTCCTCAAACTTTACATATTTTTTTTTTCTGTTCATGTTGGCTGTTAGCAAGGTAGTGCTATGAATATTGTTACAAAAATATTATGAAAGACTAATGTTTATTATATCAAGAAAGTTTATAAGGTAAAATGTGATAATAATTAGTAATCAGAGTTTTGTGTAGGTAGAATAATCTATAAAATGTGCAGTTGCAACTCTTGTAACACTCAGGCCTTACTCCCACACTTTTTACTGAAACTTCTACAAAACATCTTTTCTTTTCTTTCAAACTGTTCGCCATTTCCCGCATTAGCGAGGTAGCGTTAAGAACAGAGGACTGGGCCTTTGAGGGAATACCCTCACCTGGCCCAATTCTCTGTTCCTTCTTTTGGGAAAAAAAAAAAAAAAAACTTCTACAAAACATATACACATTATTATTAGAATCACAGTGATGGACAAAATATACTCAGTCTTTAAACAACTGGAAAAACATGAATTTTCAGTTGTAAAGGATGCCTTAGTAAAGAGTTACAGGGGTAAGTTATTTATGTCACTTTTACACAGTTCCTTTTTGAAACATCTTACAAAATGACAAATTGTACCAAGAATTCTGACAATTGCCCTCGAGTCCTGCCTAATACTGGTAGCCCTGCTCTCCTCTCTTTCCATCTATATCTATATTTGTTGTTGGAAAGTTATGGATCTTTTGCAAGCCTGTTGACAGGGTAATGGTTTCAGTTGTCACATGTCTTTTAAGAAAATTTTACTGTTAAGTTAGTAATGGTTTCAGATATCACATGTCTCAAAGGTTTAAGGGCAGTCATAGGTCACTGATAGTTCTGTTGGTAGGGATTGGTGAGGAAGATTTTAAGCAGTCTTTGCTAGTTTTCAGTTAAAAAATCTCAGAGCTCTGTAACTTGTTTCAGCATCAACAGTCAAGGCTAAATAATTTGGTATTTGTAGTTGATTTAATGAATTGTCTTGAATAAGTGAAATAATTGTAATTTTTTTATTTAGACATTTAGTTTCATAATTCATACATAAGTAACTTGATTATGCAGTTCCCAGTAATTTACTTACACCTTTTTTACACCTTTCAGCCAAAGAAGAAGTGGAGAGGTAAGGTGATGAAGGGAGAGCGTGCTCCTACAGAGAGCAGTGAGTATGAAGCTTCAGATGATGAGAGAATGAAGCGTCGAGGAGTCAGTGGTGGACTTGGAAGAGGCAAGGTCATGAAAGGGGAAGAGGAAGGTGAGTCAGTTTTGGAAGTTTTCTTATGTATAAGAATATTTAAGACCAAGTAAATCATAATTGGTGATCAAAAACCATATTGAACAGACCATGTAAATTTGCACTGACACTGAAGATTGTACAGTAATGTACTTATTTACTAATATTGCTTAACTGAAAATTAGTGAAGGACATAGATTGGATGACAGTTTGCAGTCCAGTAACTGTCATGATTTTTTTTACTAGTAATGAGTATACTTAAGGTACCAGAACTGTTATAATGGACCTTCCTTTCAATTTTATCTTAGCATTTGGAATAGAAGAATGGGCCAGTTTAACCTCCTGGAATGTTGAGGTTAGGATACCTGAATGTGCATGGATGTAACTAGGATAACAAGGGAGAGATAGGTATGTGACAGGACTGGAACCAGGATGTTGAAATTGACTGCAAGTAACTTCAAGGGAAAGGGAGAAGAATGGATTGGGAATATCTTAAGCATAGAGTCAGAGGTGAGTGTGAAGGTAAGAGCCAAGGAAAGGGTAGCATTTCAGCTGAAGATGGAGATGTGGGAATGTGTAAAAGAGTGGAAAAAAGTGAACTCCAGACTGATGTTGGTAATAGTAAAAGGATTATGAGAGGGGGATGATTTTAGTGCTGATGCACCTGGACACTAGAGGAATAAGGAGAAAGGTGTTTTGTAAGGAGCTGACTGAGTGTGTTCAGCAATATTGATGTCAGAGAGTGAGTATAATGGATGGGTGATTTTAATGCAAAGGAAGGTAATGTGTAAGTTGAAGGCATAACTGGGAGGCATGAGGTACCAATTGATGTACCATTGATTTGAAAGAAAATGGTGAATATGTTGTGGAGTTGTGTGCTGATAAAGGACTGGTGACTGATAATACTTTGTTTAAAAGAGGGACATACATAAGTTTATATTGGTCAGTGGGACAAATTGTGGGCAGGTATTATTGGATTATGTACCATTTGATATGGATAGGGATGTGAATATGCTGAGAAGGGCAGCTGGTGGATGTCAGATCACTGCTTGGTGCAGGTAAGCATTAGGGTTTGTAGTCGCTTTAGGAAAGAGGAAGTATAATGATTGGAAAGAGGGTGGTGAAAATGATTGGAAAGAGCATGATGAAAGTGAATGAGCTTGGAAAAGAGGCTTGTTGGAAAAGATGCCTGGAGAAATTTAGTGTAGAATGACAAAAGGTGAAAGTAAGTGAATTTAGGGAAGTTTGTCAGGAAAGGGAAGTATATAGGGAAGCAGTGCTTGCATGTATGAGAGTATGGTATGTGAAAGATAGGATTAGGGCACCTGAAAAAGGTTAGTGAGTGGTGGAATGAGAAGATAGGATTAGGGCACCTGAAAAAGGTTAGTGAGTGGTGGAATGAGGAAGTTAAGCTGCTAGTGAGAGAGAAGTGAGAGACTTATGGGAGATAATTGTAGGAATGGAGTTTGAGGGATTAGGAAATGTTCAAGAGGAAGGGGCAAGGACTAAAAAAAAAAGGGGGGGGGGGCAATTGTGAGATTAGATGAGCATTAACAAATGTCATGAAGGATAAGATATTGGTTTCAAGGGAGGTAAAAAGTGTGAGGAGAATAAGAGAACTAATGGGAGCATCAGTGAAGGGGCCAGAAGGGGAAGTTGTAACAGCCAGAAATGAGGTGAAGAGGAGATGGAGTGAATATTTTAAGACTGTTAGTGGTGTACATTGATAGGGTGGCAGATATAGGATGCTTTGTACTTAGAGGTATGCGAGGTGGGACATTTATGGCAAGTGGTTTAGTGAAAAGAGGATAGGAGAAAACCTTCATAATATGAAACTATGGCAAAGCACCTAGAGTGTATGGGATTGCAGGTGAATTTTGTGATTAGTTAGGATTTTCATTAATATACAGAATTTGTGAGTGTCTTTTGCATTTTAAAGAATAGATTGCAAGTATAATGCAAAAAAATCAAACTTATTAATGATCTTGCAACACATCATTTTGGTCAGTATTCTTTTAGGTCATTACCTCAAGGTCAGCAAGAGCCCACAGTATTCATACCATCATAGTACTCAAGGGTCTTCAGTTACACCAGTTAAAGTAAAGCTATTAAGAGTCATTTTCATGTGCTGATTTTCATTCTGTCACTGAATACTTGCCTTATACTGATTTTTAACTAAGAATGATGGCACTTTCTAGCACTTACGAATGTTTGTTATTATCCTGACCATACTAAAGGTGAGGTGAGGTGCTGGAGGATTGGCAAAATGCTTGTGTAGTGCCATAGTATGAAAGCGAGGAAGACAAAGGGGAAGTTCATATTACAGACGAGATGTAGGTTTTTTGACTGTACCTGATAAGTTGTATGGAAGAGTGGTATGGGAGAGTGGTGGCATGCACAGAACAGATCCGGGAGGATCATTGTGGTTTCAGGAGTAATAGAGGATGTGTGGATCAGGTGTTTGCTTTGAAGAATTTAAATTTGAGTGGAGAGAACTTGGAGGAATTGAATTGTCTTACATATCTAGTAGTGTTCCTAGTAGTGAATGGAACCATGGGAGCTGAAATGAGTCATAGGGTGGATGGGGGGCAAAAGTTCTGGGTGCTTTAAGGAATATGTTGAGAAAGAGGTCATATCTCTGAGGACAAAGATGGGTGTGTTTGATGGCATAGTTGTTCTGAGTGTTGTATGCACGTGAGGCAGGGGCACCGGACAATAAAGCATGGAAGCTAATGAACTTGGAAAAGAAATGTTTGAGGAAATGTGGTGTGAGGAGGTTTAGCTCAGGCAAAAAATGATAGGATAAGGGAGGGGTGTGGTAATAAGGTGAAGAGAGTATGCTGCCATGATTGGACAAGCGAAAAAAATGAATGTGGAGAGGTTTAAAAAGAGGGTATTTGTATGGTATGTGGAAGCACAGAAAATAGAAAACAGGTATGATTGTAAGAGGTTATCCTTTTTAACCATTTTCTTTTTGCGGAACTCAGCTTGTGGTACTTATAGCCAAATTCATTGACAGTTAAGACAAAAGAAAATCAGATTATCATCATCGCTATTTTGACTCAGATTTTCATCAGTGGTTTTTCAGCATTCTGGGTTTAAACAAAATGTAAGCTTTTACCTTGAATGCATCCCAGTTTTGTCAGTTTTATTGTTACTAGCTACAAGTAATTGACTTCTTTCACATTTTCCTCTTTCTTTCATCTTTTATTCTTTTTTCCGTTGTACAGATGAAGAAAATAAGCTTGGCCAAGGAAAGAAAAAACGTGGACGGCCAAAGAAGGGTGATGAACTCATTGGAAAGCCATCTCCAACTAGACCTTCTGCTATTGTATCTACAGAGCCTATTCCAGTATCTACAACGCCACCTGTGCCATCTCTTCCAATTATGTCATCAGTATCAGTTGTGCCAGTTACACCAGTTGTGACAACTGCCCCTGCTGCTAGCTCACCTGCCCATAATACTCCAGAGCCTGTTGTTAGTACACCACCAACTACTCCAGCACCTATTGCAAATAATAAGGGAATATCCGTAAGTATTGCTGCCACTAATGTGGGAAGCAGTAGCCCTGTTCATCAGCCAGTTGGTAAATGGTCTCCACATGTATCAGGGGTGAGTGGGACTCCTGGCACACCTCCCAGACCAAGTGTAGGCTCTGGACCTGCACCAGGTGCTGGTACGCCACCTCGCCCAGGTCTTTCTGGTCCGTCAGTAACAGCATCACCACCACCGCCATATCGTTCCTCCCCATTACCAGTGACGCCAGGCGGTCCTGGAGCACCTCCTAGTTGTACAGCACCTAGCAGTTTGCCACCTGTGGTACCTCCTACTACTACTTCAACCCATTCTCCAAGTTATCCACCATACAGACCTCCACCAGAACATTTTCCAGCTCATCCAGCTTTTCCTGGGTATGCACCTCCTGGTAGGCACTCTCCAAGCCCTCACGGGGTTCCTCCTCGACATCCAGCCCACTTGCCACCTGGACATTCTCTTCCTCGCATGCCTAGTAATTATGGGCCACCCCCTCTTACTAGTGCGCCTGGTCCAGGCCAAGGGCCATATGCCTCTAGAGGTGTTCCACCTCATCCAGGAGTTTTACGAGGTCCTCCACATGATTTATACAGACCGCCCCTAAGTGGTCTTCCTGGTCACGGGTCACCCAGTCATCCTGGTCACCCTCACCTTGTTATGAAACCTGGCTATCCTGGGTTAGAACCTCTACCATATCCCAGTTCCCCAGGTCCAAGCCCAATAAGTTTGCATCAGGGATCCCAGGGATCTCCTGCACATCATTCACCCAGTGAAGACAGTAAAGATGAGACGCATCCTACTGGTAAGGGTCCAGGAGAATTCAGTAGTGGCTTAATGTCCTACTTTTCTAGCCAACGTGATGATGATATCGAGTGATGGCAATTGAGTTTTGGCTTGAGGTGGCATCTCTTTTTGTGGCAGTTTCACGAAGGACTTGTATTTACTCCCTAATATTTTTGTATTCTCATTTTATAAGGTCTCAAGCTGTGACTCGTTACATGTAGACATATTCTCATACACAATGGGTTCGAACAGCCTTGACAAAAATATTCCTGTGAGGTCTCGTCTTGATCAGAATTCATGAATTACTTTTATGGGTTGAAGCACAAATTGGGTTTATTGCTGTTAAGGTTCTGAGACCAGTCATTTTACCTGACATAAATTATTAGAACTGCAGAGATATTTTAGATATGATTTTTGTGTCTTGTATGTGTTGTAGTGCTGTACATAGTAAGCTTTTTGTATTTCCTTCAAAGGATTCTGTAAAATAATGTGCAAAGTTACAAAGCTATAATAAAACTAGAAGAATTTTCTTTTTCTCTCCTTTGTAAGGGAGAATCAGTACCCTTATTTTCACCTTTCAAACATTCACAATATTTCCTTTCCATGATTCATCCTTATTACCTAAATCAGTCAACTAATGGTTCTTGGGTAGCATGTTAGTAAGCTGCTGCCCATAGATGAGTCTTTGAGTTATGAAAAATATATGATTAGTCTAGTATGCAAAATGAAACATTTTATGAGTTCTTTTAATAAAAGTAAGCAATTCTGATTGATAATGACATGCTTGTTATCAGTGTATGATCCATTTTTTTCATGTTTAGATTACATACAATAGTATATAAAGAAAATACAGAATAAATTCATTTTTATAAGGTATTCAATGCACCATATTCTATGGCATCTTTTATGTCTCAACTTTGATACATTTAATGCATGTATTCAAAATGAACACAGACTTATAAATGTGTGTAATACATTGTCATTGCCATTCCATGATTAGCCAAGTTAAAGAAACTCGGGTTTCTTTTAATTTAGTCGTAGTGAACTGATTTGTGGGCATCACTCATGAGACCAGCAGTAGTTTACCAGTATGAGGATATCCCATCTTTGCTGATAATTCCTCCTCATTTCCAAAATGTCTTTGTGGAATCTATCACTCTGCTTTTTACTTACAGCTCCTAAGGTTTCTGGTAAAAAAATAGATCCGAGTGAGAAACTGGAGAAGTTGGTGACTAAGTTAAGAAGAGTGTGTATGTTAAGGCCCTGATTGCTCAAAATCTTTTTCACTCCATCCTTCCACCTCAAATTTGGTCTCCCACTTCTCTTTGTTCCCTCCACCTCTGACACATATATCCTCTTTGTCAATCTTTCCTCTCATTCTCTCCATGTGACCAAACCACCTCAATACACCCTCTTCTGCTCTCTCAACCACACTCTTTTTATTACCACACATCTCTTTTACCCTTTCATTACTTACTCGATCAAACCACCTGACACCACATATTGTCCACAAACATCTCATTTCCAACACATTCACCCTCCTCTGCACAACCCTATCTATAGCCCATGCCTCACAACCATATAACATTGTTGGAACCACTATTCCTTCAAACATACCCATATATATATTTCTATGTTCATTTATTTATTTTGCTTTGTCGCTGTCTCCCGCGTTAGCGAGGTAGTGCAAGGAAACAGACGAAAGAATGGCCCAACCCACCCACATGCACATGTATATACATACACATCCACACACGCAAATATACATACCTGTACATCTCAAAGTATACATATATATATACACACACAGACATATATACACATGTACATAATTCATACTGTCTGTCTTTATTCATTCCCATCGCCACCCCGCCACACATGAAATAACAACCCTTCCCCCCGCATGTGTGCAAGGTAGCGCTAGGAAAAGACAACAAAGGCCACATTTGTTCACACTCAGTCTCTATCTGTCATGAATAATGCACTGAAACCACAGCTCCCTTTCCACATCCAGGCCCCACAGAACTTTCCATGGTTTACCCCAGATGCTTCACACACCCTGGTTCAATCCATTGACAGCACGTCGACCCCAGTATACCACATTGTTCCAATTCACTCTATTCACCCAATTCACCCTCCTGCATGTTCAGGCCCCGATCACTCAAAAATTTTTTTTTTTCCATCTTTCCACCTCCAATTTGGTCTCCCACTTCTCCTCGTTCCCACCACCTCTGACACATATATCCTCTTGGTCAGTCTTTCCTCACCTGGCCCCCTTCTCTGTTCCTTCTTTTGGAAAATTAAGAAAAACGAGAGGCGGAGGATTTCCATTCCCTGTGTGTCATAGAAGGCGACTAAAAGGGAAGGGAGTTGGGGTCTGGAAATCCTCCCCTCCCGTTTATGATTTTCCAAAAGAAGGAACGAGAAGGTGGACCAAGTGAGGATATACCCTCTAAGGCTCATTCCTCTGTTCTTATACACTACCTCTCTAACGCGGGATAAGGCAAATATCTATGAAAAAAAAACATATAAAAGAAAGGGTAGGGGAGAAGGACTTCTATTACCACAGTCCTTGTGTTAGAGGCGACTATGAGGGGTGGTCACGAGGGCCTTCCCCCTTTGTATTTTAGTTTCTAGAAGACAACAAAAGAAAGAACTAAACTAGGAGTGATTCTCCTTGAAGGCTCAGGTTGGGTCGTCTAAATGTGTGGAAGTAACCTAGATGATGAGAAAGAAGAGAGAGGTAGAGTTTTGAGGAAAGGAACATGGATGGTTTAGCTCTGAATGAAACCTGAATAAACAAAGTTTTAGCTCTGAATGAAACCTGAATAAACGAAGTTCGAGTGTTAAGTTGAAGAATGGTTTCAAAATGTAATCAGGATGAAATCAGGTTGTCAAGGAAGAGGTAGCACTACTGATCAAGCAGGTGTAGGAAAATGAGCTTCAGGTTGATGTAGGTAAATATTAAATTTTTGAGAGGGGGTAATTCTTGGTGCTTAAGCAACTTGCCATAAGAGGAGGATGACGAGGGATTTTGGGAGTTGCTGAGTTTTGAGGTTGGACTCTCTTTTAATATTAATATGGAGGTATTCAAATATGAGGGTGAGTAATGTGGCAATTGAGGGTATAATTGGGAATTTTAAATGTCCGATGAGATGAATAGGAATGGTGAACAGCTTGGGGAGTTGTGATGAGAAAGGACTGGTGATTGGGAATACTTGGTTTAAAAAAGAGACTATGTGAAAGAGTAGGAAAGATGGTAAGAGGGTATTATTGGATTACATACCATTTATTTTGTGTGCCAAAGAGAGAGTTGTAGATGCAAATTAGTCGACAGGGTCATCTGTTGGGATGTCTGATCATTATTTCGTGGAGGGAAGGGTGAAAAAGTGTGTGGATTTTCTGGAAAGAAACAGAAGTGAAGAGAGGGTGGTGAAAGTAAGTGAGCTTGGTAGAAAATTGAAGAAATACCATGAGAGATTAGGTGGTGAATAGCAGAAAGTGAGTACACGAAACTGAGTGAGTGGGTAAGGAATAGGAAATATTTGGGAAAGTATTACTATGTGCAAGAGAAGTGTGTAACATGCGTAAGGTGGACAGGTTAGAAAAGGTATCGACTGGTGGGATGAAGTAAAATTTTAGTAAAAAGTAGAGAGAGGTGTATGGGCAGTACAGTGCACAGACTGAACTCTGACAGTATATCTTTGGCTTGACATAACGCTTGATAACGGTGATCGATTGCACTTGACTTGCCGCGATAATGTTCTAATCAATTACGTGTGGCTTACACTACTAATGCAAGTAACTAAAATGAAAATTATGTAAGAAAAGGGCCACAGTCCGGTGAAGTGCGTATATTGAAACTTTTTAATAAGTTATCGATGGAAGGTTGTAAGGGGTTTCTGATAAAGAATATTCTGTGGAAGCAAGGACAAAGTATTCTAGGTTGGATAAACTCTTAAATCTAAGAGTACACGAATGAACTTGCAAAAAAATCTTGTTGAAATACCATCATCCAAAGCCGTATGCGCACGACTGAACGCAGCAATTATATGTGATCAAACAGCAGCTATCTAATCTTATAATCTGACGAGGACCTGAGATTATGTGACTATATATGGTTCACTTCGTTATTACATCGCTAAAGATGAAGTTGGTCAGATGCTTCCAACGTTTTATTGGACAAATTCGTAGTTGTCACACTTTCACACAGGGAGCAAAATACGATGTCATTATTGTTGGCGGAGGTGTGACAAAAAAACACTGGAGTGTCTTCAGACAAAAAAAAAAGGTTGCATTTCTTGGACTGATGCCAAGAAAAAAATGACGGGAAGCTAACTTTAGCAAGAATTGGAGGAGTATTCGGTGCAAGAATCTATTATAAGGATCATATTGGAAATATGTATATGTGGTATCCTCGAAAAAAAATATTCACGTGCTATTTTTTATGTATTTTGCAAAAATGACTTTGATTGCTCAAGTCTTGCACTGATTTTTGGACATCAAAACCCACTTCTTCATTTCATCTGTCTATCTGGAGACCTATATCACTAGAAAATGAGTGATGCTAGGGATGAACAAGCTTCTAAAGCCATAATAGGATCTGGGAAATGAGCAGGTTTTGAACGTCACATTGGAGCTAAAATATCTAAAGATCCAGCAATCAGTACGGATTCGTATACTCTTTGTGTGCTTAAGGTTGACTAATACGGAAAGTACGATTTAAGGAACGAATTAGTGACGACAGCACAACTGAATTCAATGGTGGTATTGCTGCTCATATTGGAGTAAAGTGGCAATGACGTGGCAATGACGATGTATTAGTAACCAGGGCTGGAGATGTGCTTGTCCTAGTGAGTGGAGGGTGTTGATTAAGTGAACGTGTAAATAGTGACCAAGCCCTCTAATATCAGCAGGACACCGTCGTCTTTAAACAATGTATCTCGCTGAATCCCGAATTATCTTAGAAAACGCTTTGGGGAGAATATGAGAGCAAATGTCTTATCAAATGTGCTACCAGTGAACTATCTGAAAGAATCGAATTCTTACTTTCGAAGTTCATACATATGCAATGGCGTTGTTTTTTTTTGGCTGCTTCCAAGGCTGTTTGACTCCGAGTGATCTTAGGCTGCAGTTTAGAGTTATTGTATCAAGTACTACTGATAACCATGTTATTGTCTAATTTTCTGATAAAAGGTGATGGAATAAATATTGTTATCCAATCGTGCCTTGTTATTATTCAGGATTTAAACGAACTGGTACATCATCATACATATATGGTGGAGATGCGAGGCAATAATGGCTTAAGGCATTACCAACGCAGCTTGAATATGTACCTAAAACGCAGAGCAAATTCCCTCATTTCGTCTTGGACTGCAACATGTGTTGCACCCACCGAGACCACCTAAAATCACATGGAGTCAAAACAGCAGTGGAGGCAACTCCAAAACATACTTTAGCCTCAACCTCGATGCTCATTTACAGGTTAACCTCGCATGTGTACCGTGGCCCAAATCCCTTAATTAGTAACTCCGGCAAAGTTTAATGATATTCATCTCCACCAAACAATGATCCTTTCGAGAGACTTCCCACTTGGCAACCTTCGTATCAGCCATTCACACCGTGCAACCACTCTCCCTACTATCTCTACATCCACTACTATGTGCCTAATGTAGGGGATCGTCTTCCCTTTGGTTTCCCTCAATGTCATGTTCCCTCGGATCCTTCGGTATAATTCTTCCGACCTGAGAGAGACCTCGCTTTCAGAGTCCAGGGTGGATCATATTAAATGTCCGTACTTCTTATGCGTACATAGGTGACCGGTGGACGGCCAGTTAGCTTAACATAATTTCTGATTGAATTCATTTATCCCTTTGATCACTTCCCTGTGGGTGACCCCTCCCCGACAGAGATGCAGCACTAGGCTATATAAAACAGCAAGGGTTAATATACGTTGGTTGGTCTTTCTCAAGGATGATTAGGTAAGTACTTCATAGGGGCCATGATGAAAGTTTCCCGGGGTGAGTGTAAAGAAATGCAATCGTAAAATGAATAATGTTTAAAGAACCCGGGAGTGAGCAATAGTGAAGGGACGGAAGTCGATGCTCTTATGTTCGCAGCGGCTGGGAAAATTTAGTAAACAAACGGCGGAATTTTGATTTGTGAAAATGTGCTTCGTGCTATATTTGTAGATATTTTCGGGGATATTCGAGTTCTGTTAGACCCCAAAAGTGAGATATAAGTGTACACGATATTGTAATCATTTGTGTAAGAGATGAACAGTGTCATTTGTATTGAGGAACACGAGATTACACATATTGAAAGGAGATGGTTTGTTTGTGTACAGGCCAACAGTGGAGGCAAGGGAACGAGAGGCACGCCGAGTTGTTATACTTCATTACATTGGAATGTATGTAAATGCTGCCTATGAAGGGAAATCATGTTAGTAAGAAATATCCCAAAATGAAAGCATCGAGGTCGAGGGTTATTGTAGAGGTGCTTCCACTGTTTTTCGGCTTCGTGTGCTTGGGGGGAGGGGGTTGCACAATATGCTGTATTTTAGGACGAAATGGAAATTTTGCTTTGTGTTTTAGGTGCATATCCAACCTACGTAGGTAGTGTTTTAAGCCGTCATTGCCCCGCATCTCCATAAATGTAAGAGAGGGTTATGTTAATGTAAATCTCGGATAAGAACAAAGCACCTTTAGTTGATATTTTTTCCAGCACCTTTTCTGTGACAGTTAGATAACAGCGCCTTATATAATGAGTATCACTTAATGTACCAAGAGGTGTGAATGTCAGAAGTTGACGGGACAAGTAGAAGGAGAGATTGAAGACAATTTGGAAGGATTCAGTGAAAGATGCTTTGAGTTATTGGGGCCTGAATTGACAGGAGGGCATGAGGCATACATGAGAGAGTGAATTGGAATGATGTAGACAGATGAGCAACATACCGTCATTGGACTGAACCAGGTTATGTACATCAAGTATCTAGGGGAAACTGCAGAAAGGTTTATGGTGCCTGATTTGTGGATGAGGCTTTGGTGCATCACAGATGACATCAAATGACTTTTTTCTTTGTTTTGTGTGCTACCTTGCTGATACAGGAAATGGGGAAAAGAAAGACAAGAAAAGTATAATTATTAGCAATTTGCAGGGCCAAAAAAGCGTTATTATGTTAGGTTATCATATAAGGCAAATAAGCCTTTTATTATGAAATCTTTGGTGCATTATACATGACAGCTAGAGAGTGGATGTGAGTAAATGAAGTTTTTTCTTTGCTGCAGGCGCTACCTCACTAACTCGGGAAATAGTAAATATGAATGAAATATACATAAACATATTTCTCAGAGGAGGTAACAATGATCATTACAAGAAATTCAAATTAGCAAAAGCTACAGCTAATGTCATTTGAAGTTTTTTATATCCAGCTTATATTTTTGCAACAACCTGTGGTTCTGTTTAAATTTCAGCCAAGAAATGCTGGGGTGGGATGTTATGTGCCAAGCAATGACAGTGGCATGAATCATACAACTGTGAACAGAAGATATTATTGAAAATAAAAGTTATGAGATATTTCAGGAGTTTTAGTAGACAGTTAGGGAAATGTCTCACTTCAGGATATACAGAAAAAGCAAAATATGATGCCATCATTGTTGGCGGGGGTAAGTAAAGATGTAAATATGATAAGTCATCAGAAAGAGGGCAGGCCTATTTTAGCTGTTGCACATTTGTTCCACTTTAATGGATTGATTGTTGTAAAGTAAGGACTTATCTCTATCGTGTATGAGTATCTTGCAAGGGATACTCGAATTCTGTTGTTTTGAAAGTGGTGAGGTTCAGAGGGTCTTGCCTGCTAGAAATATTGAGAATGTGGGTTATATTAGCTCTGATATTTCTTAGGTGTTGATGATGATGATGATGATGATGATGATGCAATAGTAAGGAGGGTTATGAAGAAGGGAAATGCATAGTTGAATGATGAATAAGTAATTTAAAGTGTAATAGAATATTGAAAAGCAACATAACTTCCAGTTTGGAATGCTGATTATTAAATTTATTGTCATTTAGTAGCTTCTTTCTCTCGTATCATAGGACTCGCACTTTTGTTTTTGTATTTTGTATTTTAGGATTGAAATAGTAGGATAGATGAAGTTATTGGTATTTTAAGTAGAAGTTATTGGTATTTTCAACAAGCATATTAAAAGTTTACATAATTTTGATCATACTTTAGTACCATTCAGATAAAATCTGACACCTTTAGTTTGTGCTGTTTTGTTCACTTAAATAGATGGAATAAGAACTTGTTTTTAAAAGACTGGAGCATCCAATAGGATTTGGAATGGGTTTGAAGAAGGGACAAGGGTTGCGTGTCATCGATCATGTGTTGTGTAGCATTTTTTGCTGGAACCCTTACTTAATTATGGATGGAGGCAGAAGTGTTTTATTAGTTATTTTGTCGTTTAAGTGCCATTCCCAGCGTAAAGAACAGTTGCACTCTTTATGATGTATTACCAGAAAACTGAGATTGTATCTCTCATGTTATGATTTGGATGCAATTTGGCCTAAAATATTGCTACAAAATTAACATTGACTTTAAATCAATACATACCTGTAGACACTAACACTAGTTATTTAGACTGATGGTTCTTGAACTGGAGCAGTGCTAACAACCTTTTGCTTGTTTTCTGTTTGTATTTCTTTTGACAGTTGGCTCAAGACTTAATTCATGGCTTTGATACATACTATGCTATAATTGTAATGCTGAAAATTAAGATATGGTTTGGGTATTAGGTAAAGTTAGATGAGTTTTTCGGTGATTTCTTTTAGTATATTATCTTTTCATGGTAATGAACCACACATTATCACTGATATTTATATTTCAACCCACTGCCACACATTTATGTGTTTGCTTTTATCTGTCCTATGAAAGCGTGATATCAGATTTGCTGCTTCGTGTATATATCGTGAATGTTCTTATGTGTATTGTTTTTTCTTGTGTAATCTTTGATCTGATACATGCCTGTTACTCTCTTGTATATGGTCAAGCAAAGACAGTTCTCTGTGAGCAATAAACTATTATTATTATTATAATTATTATTATTATTATTATTATTATTATTATTATTATTATTGTGCAAAAGATGCTTGTGGCATGAGAAGTGTGGGAGGTGGGCAGATTAGAAAGGGTAGTGAATGGTGGGATGAAGAAGTAAGATTATTAGTGAAGTAGAAGAGAGAGGCATTTGGGCAATTTTTGCAGGGAAATAATGCAAATGAGTGGGAGATGCTTAAAAGAAAGAGGCAGGAGATCAAGAGAAAGGTGCAAGAGGTGAAAAAGAGGGCAGAGAGTAGGGGTGAGAGAGTATCATTAAATTTTAGGGAGAATAAAAAGATGTTCTGGAAGGAGGTGAATAAAGTGCGTAAGACAAGGGAACAAATGGGAACCTCAGTGAAGGGGGCTAATGGGGAGGTGATAACAAGTAGTGATGTGAGAAGGAGATGGAGTGAGTATTTTGAAGGTTTGTTGAATGTGTTTGATGATAGAGTGGCAGATATAGGGTGTTTTGGTCGAGGTGGTGTGCAAAGTGAGAGGGTCAGGGAAAATGATTTGGTAAACAGAGAAGAGGTAGTAAAAGCTTTGTGGAAGATGAAAGCCGGCAAGGTAGCGGGGTTGGATGGTATTGCAGTGGAATTTATTAAAAAAGGGGGTGACTGTATTGTTGACTGGTTGGTAAGGTTATTTAATGTATGTATGACTCATGGTGAGGTGCCTGAGGATTGGTGGAATGCCTGCATAGTGCCATTGCACAAAGGCAAAGGGGACAAAGGTGAGTGCTCAAATTACAGAGGTATAAGTTTGTTGAGTATTCCTGGGAAATTATATGGGAGGGTATTGATTGAGAGGGTGAAGGCATGTACAGAGCATCAGATTAGGGAAGAGCAGTGTGGTTTCAGAAGTGGTAGAGGATTTGTGGATCAGGTGTTTGCTTTGAAGAACGTATGTGAGAAATACTTAGAAAAGCAAATGGATTTGTATGTAGCATTTATGGATCTGGAGAAGGCATATGATAGAGTTGATAGAGATGCTCTGTGGAAGGTATTAAGAATATATGGTGTGGGAGGCAAGTTGTTAGAAGCAGTGAAATGTTTTTATCGAGGATGTGAGGCATGTGTACGTGTAGGAAGAGAGGAAAGTGATTGGTTCTCAGTGAATGTAGGTTTGTGGCAGGGGTGTGTGATGTCTCCATGGTTGTTTAATTTGTTTATGGATGGGGTTGTTAGGGAGGTGAATGCTAGAGTTTTGGAAAGAGGGGCAAGTATGCAGTCTGTTGTGGATGAGAGAGCTTGGGAAGTGAGTCAGGTGTTGTTTGCTGATGATACAGCACTGGTGGCTGATTCATGTGAGAAACTGCAGAAGCTGGTGACTGAGTTTGGTAAAGTGTGTGAGAGAAGAAAGTTAAGAGTAAATGTGAATAAGAGCAAGGTTATTAGGTACAGTAGGGTTGAGGGTCAAGTCAGTTGGGAGGTAAGTTTGAATGGAGAAAAACCAGAGGAAGTGAAGTGTTTTAGATATCAGGAAGTGGATTTGGCAGTGGATGAAACCATGGAAGCTGAAGTGAATCATGGGGTGGGGGAGGGGGCAAAATTCTGGGAGTGTTGAAGAGTGTGTGAAAGTCAAGAACATTGTCTCGGACAGCAAAAATGGGTATGTTTGAAGGAATAGTGGTTCCATCAGTGTTGTATGGTTGCGAGGCGTGGGCTATGGATAGAGTTGTGCGCAGGAGGGTGGATGTGCTGGAAATGAGATGTTTGAGGACAATATGTGGTGTGAGGTGGTTTGATCGAGTAAGTAATAATAGGGTAAGAGAGATGTGTGGTAATAAAAAGAGTGTGGTTGAGAGAGCAGAGGAGGATGTTTTGAAATGGTATGGTCACATGGAGAGAATGAGTGAGGAAAGATTGACCAAGAGGATATATGTGTCAGAGGTGGAGGGAACGAGGAGAAGTGGGAGACCAAATTGGAGGTGGAAAGATGGAGTGAAAAAGATTTTGAGTGATCGGGGCCTGAACATGCAGGAGGGTGAAAGGCATGCAAGGAATAGAGTGAATTGGAACGATGTGGTATACCGGGTTCGACGTGCTGTCAATGGATTGAACCAGGGCATGTTAAGCGTCTGGGGTAAACCATGGAAAGTTGTGTGGGGCCTGGATGTGGAAAGGGAGCTGTGGTTTCGGTGCATTATGGCATGACAGCTAGAGACTGAATGTGAACGAATGGGGCCTTTGTTGTCTTTTCCTAGCACTACCTCGCACACATGAGGGGGGAGGGGGTTGTTATTACATGTGTGGTGAGGTGGCGATGGGAATGAATAAAGGCAGACAGTGTGAATTATGTACACGTTTATATATGTATGTGTCTGTGAGTGTATATACATGTATACGTTGAGATGTATGTATAATTGGGTATGTATATTTGCGTGTGTGGACGTGTATGTGGGTGGGTTGGGCCATTCTTTCGTCTGTTTCCTTGCGCTACCTTGCTAACGCGGGAGACAGCGACAAAGCAAAATAATAAATTATTGATATTATTATTATTATTATTATTATTTTTTTTTTTTTTTTCATACTATTCGCCATTTCCCGCGATAGCGAGGTAGCGTTAAGAACAGAGGACTGGGCCTTTGAGGGAATACCCTCACCTGGCCCCCTTCTCTGTTCCTTCTTTTGGAAAATTAAAAAATATTCTCCAGATCATGCAGTACCAGTATGTTTATTACTTCTACTAAGTCTTTATAAAGAAATCAATTTTGGCATAAAGATAATGATACTACTATTTTCACTCCAAAAAAAAGTTTAGCATGACTAGCTCTATCCTGGCTTTTGCATATGGTTCCACTTATGGTCATGTCATGACCTGTAAATCAAAAGAACTGATTTAGTCTGACTGTGATAGAAAATATTAATGGTGTGGTAGAGTGTAGGATAATTGCTTGTATTGAAATTGACAGAACTGATTTTAACTGACCAAAACTAAGTTAACATAAGTAGATTGAAATGAAACAAAATGGGTGAGCTTGATTAATGTGTTGAATGATTTGATATAATTTTTTTTTTATTCATGAGATCATTTATGATTAAGCCATAAAAACACTCACCGAAATTAGTCCATGTAGACATCTGGCGGTTGGTTGATATAGCAGAGAAAATGGCAAGAGATATGGTACTGTTATTTATGTATCTTTCATGCCATCCTGATTGCTCAGAACCCTATTCAATCTTCCAATGGATTCAGAATTTACAAGGGATGGACCAGCCAATGTAGTTGATAGGACTTACTGTTTCTCAAGCTCTAACAAGGAGGGAGAGGCATAGAGCGAACATGAGAGGATCTCAAGCAAATCAGGCCTGACAGATGTTTGTGTGTTGGGGAAGAAGGGAATAGACATGCAGCCAACTATCATATCTGATCAACATTCCCATAGCAACAGGGTGGAGGTGCATGTAAAGGACAGTGTTAACTGTAACACTGTCACCTTAGGCAGAAAGAGACCAATCATCTTCAAGCACTGTAACTCTATTTAATGCAGCCAGGGCAGTTTGCTATGAACAACCATATACTGGGGATGGAGGTAAACATGATACATTACTATAATGGGAATGGTTCATTTTGATTTTTGTAATTCACTAGAAATCACTCTGTGTTTGTTGTACACCAATAGATTTTTGACTTTAGTAGTTTACAGCTGTAATGTGTGCAGTGCTTAATGAGATTTTCTTCATGTACTTGGTTGGAGTGTTTGTAATTATAGATATATAGAGGGATGTGATATCTTCTCTGCCTTCAGAACAGTAGACAGAATGAATTATGCGCTAGGCTTTTTTGCCGTCGTTAAGTATTTTGAGAAATCTGAGAATGATATTATGCAACTTAAAACTAAGATGGAAATTCTTCTTCAGGTCACAATGGACTTGTTGCAGCAACATACTTAGCCAAGGCAGGAAAAAGTGTTTGTGTATTGGAACGTCGACACATACTTGGAGGAGCAGCTGTGACTGAGGAAATTATCCCAGGATTTAAATTTTCAAGGGCATCATATGTTCTTGGACTGTTAAGACCAAAAGTCTATGAAGATTTGGAATTAAAGGTAAAATGGAGAGAGAGAGAGAGAGAGAGAGAGAGAGAGAGAGAGAGAGAGAGAGAGAGAGAGATTGTATCTGCATACTTTTTTTTTTTTTTTGCTTTGTCGCTGTCTCCCGCGTTTGCGAGGTAGCGCAAGGAAACAGACGAAAGAAATGGCCCAACCCACCCCCATACACATGTATATACATACGTCCACACACGCAAATATACATACCTACACAGCTTTCCATGGTTTACCCCAGACGCCTCACATGCCTTGATTCAATCCGCTGACAGCACGTCAACCCCGGTATACCACATCGCTCCAATTCACTCTATTCCTTGCCCTCCTTTCACCCTCCTGCATGTTCAGGCCCCGATCACACAAAATCTTTTTCACTCCATCTTTCCACCTCCAATTTGGTCTCCCTCTTCTCCTCATTCCCTCCACCTTCGACACATATATCCTCTTGGTCAATCTTTCCTCACTCATTCTCTCCATGTGCCCAAACCATTTCAAAACACCCTCTTCTGCTCTCTCAACCACGCTCTTTTTATTTCCACACATCTCTCTTACCCTTACGTTACTTACTCGATCAAACCACCCCACACCACACATTGTCCTCATACATCTCATTTCCAGCACATCCAACCTCCTGCGCACAACTCTATCCATAGCCAATGCCTCGCAACCATACAACATTGTTGGAACCACTATTCCTTCAAACATACCCATTTTTGCTTTCCAAGATAATGTTCTCGACTTCCACACATTCTTCAAGGCTCCCAGAATTTTCGCCCCCTCCCCCACCCTATGATCCACTTCCGCTTCCATGGTTCCATCCGCTGCCAGATCCACTCCCAGATATCTAAAACACTTCACTTCCTCCAGTTTTTCTCCATTCAAACTCACCTCCCAATTGACTTGACCCTCAACCCTACTGTACCTAATAACCTTGCTCTTATTCACATTTACTCTTAACTTTCTTCTTTCACACACTTTACCAAACTCTGTCACCAGCTTCTGCAGTTTCTCACATGAATCAGCCACCAGCGCTGTATCATCAGCGAACAACAACTGACTCACTTCCCAAGCTCTCTCATCCCCAACAGACTTCATACTTGCCCCTCTTTCCAAAACTCTTGCATTCACCTCTCTAACAACCCCATCCATAAACAAATTAAACAACCATGGAGACATCACACACCCCTGCCGCAAACCTACATTCACTGAGAACCAATCACTTTCCTCTCTTCCTACACGTACACATGCCTTACATCCTCGATAAAAACTTTTCACTGCTTCTAACAACTTGCCTCCCACGCCATATATTCTTAATACCTTCCACAGAGCATCTCTATCAACTCTATCATATGCCTTCTCCAGATCCATAAATGCTACATACAAATCCATTTGCTTTTCTAAGTATTTCTCACATACATTCTTCAAAGCATACCTATAATGAGATTTTCCAAAAGGCAGGCATAATGTACCACTGATTGCAGGAAAATGTAAAGTTAAGTATAGCTGATGAAGTGAATTATGTGCTGTTAAGAGTTTCATTCGAGGTGTAGAGAATATATGCATGTGTGGTGGATGCCAGCAGCCCATGGCTATGTCAGAAGAAAAGACAGCAAATCAAGGAGGGGAACTTAGAGAGAGAGAGAGAGAGTATCTAAGTCAAATAAGAATGTGTAGTATCTGTCTTTTCCCATCATTTGAAAAAGCTTGAAATGCTACAAAAGATCAGTGAAATGCTACAAATGGGGTTTGGAAATTGAGAGATGAGATGAGGATAGCACTTAACTGTAATGCAATTTATAGTAAGTTAATGTTGATTCTGTCTCATTTTGCTGAACAGTTGTAATTAGTGATGAATTGTGCTTATATTGAATATAATATCAAATCCTTCAATCTCTTTCATGGGACTGGGTGCTAACTTCTTGTGGAACAGATTATCGTTTTTATTAAAAGCAAATGTGGCAGATTCCACATAAGTTAGAAAAGACAGTGTTAGAAATTTTATTCATCATGCAGTAGGTATGTTTCCAGAAAAGTTTGATTGCCTTATGTTTATTCTCATGTATGATGAATATTGTAGAGTTATTACCACTCTTTGCCAGCACAAGGTTACACTGAATGTTAAAAGTCATCTTTGGCAAAATTGTATCACTCTCCTCACTCCAAAGGAGCTTGCATTTCCCTGCCACTGGAAGTAATCCCATCTTTGGCTAAAGAGGCCTTTGACACCAGGACTCTCATAGAGTGGTCTTAGGGTGATTATGAATTAAGAAAATGAATAGATTAATAAGTGATATGAATAGATGCACATAAAGATTTATATGTATATGCGCATATATGTACATAAGTATGTAAAAGAGTAGAAGTTAGAGTGACAAGGCGGTTGGTGTCGTAGTTTTCTTTGATGAAAATTAGGTCCAACTTTGATGATGTATCTGTACCTCAAACCTTAGTGAACTGCATGATTTGTTAATAGGTGTCCTGAGTACATCCTTAGAACTATAAGCTGCATGTGTAACCCATGTACAGCTAAGCATGTCCAGTCTTTTCCTTTGTGAGTAAAGTCCTAAAGCAAAAGAATATTCCATCCCTATGTATGGATAGTCATGCTGATTGTTCCTCTATTATTCTCGTTATAGATGTTTTCAATCTTATCTGTCCATCATGGAGGATTTCATATAGATAGGGTATTTGCCAACTTTATCAAACTTGTTATTTTTGTACTTAATCGCCGTCTTCCACGTCAGCGAGGTAGTGCAAGGAAACAGATGAAAGAATGGCCCAACCCACCCACATACACATACATGCACACACATATACATACCTGTACATTTCAACGTATACTTACATATACATACACAGACATATACATATATACACTTGTACATATTCATACTTGCTGCCTTCATCCATTTCCTTCGCCACCTGGCAACACATGAAATATTACCCCCCTCCCCCCACACGTGCGCATGCGAAGTAGCACTAGAAAAAGACAAAAAAGGCCACATTCATTCACACTCAGTCTCTAGCTGTCATGTGTAATGCACCCAAACCACAGCTCCCTTTCCACATCCAGGCCCCACAAAAGTTTCCATGGTTTACCCCAGACGCTTCACGTGCCCTGGTTCAATCCATTGACAGCATGTCAACCCCGGTATACCACATCGTTCCAATTCACTCTATTCCTTGCATGCCTTTCCCCCTCTTGTATGTTCAGGCCCTGATCGCTCATAATCTTTTTCACTCCATCCTTCCGCCTCTTATTTGGTCTCCCACTTCTCGTTCCCTTTACCTCTGACACATATATCTTCTTTGTCAGTCTTTCCTCTCTTATTCTCTCCATGGTAAAACACACCCTTCTGCTCTCTCAGCCACACTTTTTATTACCACTTATTTCTCTTACCCTTTCATTACTTACTCAATCAAACCACCTCACACCACATATTGTCCTCAGACATTTCATTTCCAACTCATCCACCCTCCTCTGCACAACCCTATCTATAGTCCATACCTCACAACCATATAACTTTATTGGAACCACTATTCCTTCAAGCATACCCATTTTTGCTCTCCAAGATAACGTTCTCACCTACACATTCTTCAACACTCCCAGAACTTTCGCCCCCTACCCCACCCTCTGACTCACTTCTGCTCCCATGGTTCGATCTGCACCTAAATCCACTTCCAGATATCTAAAACACTTCACTTCCTCCAGTTTTTCTCCATTCAGACTTACCTCTCAATTAACTTATCCCTCAACCCTACTGAACCTAATAACCTTGCTCTTATTCACATTTACTCTCGGCTTTCTTCTTTCACACACTTTACCAGACTCAGTCACTAACTTATGCAGTTTCTCACCCAAATCAGCCACCAGCACTGTATCATCTGTGAACAACAACTTACTTCCCAAGCCTTCTCATCCAGAACTGACTGCATACTTGCCCCTCTCTCCAAAACTTGCATTCACCTCCCAAACCACCCCATCCATAAACAAATTAAACAAGCATGGAGACATCATGCACCCGTGCCGCAAACTGACATTCACTTGGAACCAATCATTTTCCTCTCTTCCTACTCGTACACATGTCTTACATCTTGGTAAAAACTTTTCACTGCCTCTAGCAACTTATCTCCCACACCATATACTCTTAATACCTTCCACAAAGCATCTCTATCAACCGTATCATATGCCCTCTCCAGATCCAAAAATGCTACATACAAATCCATCTGTTTTTCTAAGTATTTCTCACATACATTCTTCAAAGCAAACACTACCACCTCTGAAACCACAGTGCTCTTCCCCAATCTGATGCTCTATACATGCCTTTACCCTTTCAATCAATACCTTCCCATATGATTTCCCAGGAATACTCAACAAATATGCCTCTGTAATTTGAACACTCATCTTTATCCCCTTTGCCTTTGTACGATGGCAGTATGCATGCATTCTGCCAATCCTCAGGCACTTCACTATGGTCCATGCATACATTGATTATCCTTACCAACCAGTCAGCAACACAGTCACCCCCTTTTTTTAGTAAAATACACTGCAGTACCATCCAAACCTGCTGCCTTGCTGGCTTTCATCTTCCATAAAGCTTTCACTACCTCTTCTCTGTTAACCAAACCATTCTCCACCTCTTCTCTGTTAACCAAACCATTCTCCCTGACCCTCTCACTTCGCACACCACCTCGAACAAAACACCCTATATCTGCCACTTTATCATCAAACACATTCAACAGACCTTCAAAATACTCATTACATCTCCTTCTCACTTCACCACTACTTGCTATTACCTCCCCATTTTCCCCCTTCACCGATGTTCCCATTTGCTCTCTTGTCTTATGCACTTTATTTACCTTCTTCCAAAACATCTTTTTACTCTCCCTAAGATTTATCAAACATATTCCCCAAAATTTACTGTCTGAAAGGTCCATTTGTTTAATTTTCTCTCATCAGGAGGTGGAGTCCACCCCCCTCTGTGTCAACTCTTTCTTTTGTATTATTATATATTTCCTGAGAAAGCTGTATCAAATTGACATCTTTGTTACATTTAACTTAAACTTTTTTTTATGTCAGACTTTACCTCTGTTCTTAAACTGTAGTCTCTTACAATTTCCCAGCAATCAGTAAGCATTTGCGTACAATATTTGTGCTATTGTAGTTGCATCCAGTTTTCTGGGGCTGATTAGGGCCCTATATCTTTTTCCTTTGCCTATTTTGATTTTTCTTTATTTTCCATATTTTTTTTAGTGTTTTCAAGAGTGCTTTTCTGAATTTTTCACCATTTACCGATTCATAGGTTCATCCTAGGACTCCCAGGATCTTCATCTTGTATATGTTTTGTGGGCCTCCTGTCCTCTATAGTTTGCTCCAGTTTCGTTGCTGTCTCTTATCTTTCTCATTATCTTCTTAATTACATCTTCCAGTGTGTCCATGAATCCCTTTCTCTTCAAGAAGCCTGTTCTTTCTGAATCCTCTGTGTTCCTCTTGTTGACCAAGTACCTTGACTAGTCTACTTTACATCTTTCTAACCCATTTTATAATATTCGGACCAAACTAGTTTGGATTCTGTCATTCGGCTTTTCAGTGCTTCCTTCATTCTTTATCCTTTCATGGCCTGGATTTACACATCCAATAATATTTTATTGCTTAAGAAATGTTTATTGTTGTATGTTTCTAGCATACATTTGAATTTTTTCAAAATGTAGTGTATGTCATCAAGGTGGTCCATGGGAAATTAAAGGTATTTTTTGGATTTCTTTTATGCTTCTTTATCGTAGTGTGTGCTGATTGAGGTGTCCCATTATTTCATCACGGCATATCTTGTAAAATTTTGGCACCTTTTCGTGGCAATGCAAATCCATAGGACCTACTTTAGTCGTTCTTTGTTTCATCTAGAGAGATCAGATTGCTGAATGTATGTGTTTGTGTGTGTATGTGCATTGCAAGTGTGTTTATGCACATATTGATTTAATAATATGATTACTTGTGATGGTTAAGGAAACCAGAAATCTTGTAATTCATTTTTGGAATAATATTTCAGTGTATTATGGGAAGCGACCATGAAAAAACCCTCAAAGAAATGATGTTTATTTTGAAATCATTGAAATGATTTAAAGCAAATTAAGTTATTTGAGCCTATGCTGTAATAATAGATGAAAGTCCTTAGGATGTGGTGCATCATGTGATTTGTTTTAAATTATTTTCTTTAGCGCCATGGCTTGAAGGTGTATCCCCGAGACCCAAGTTCATATACACCTCTTCATGAGAGCAACTGGCAGAGAGGGTGTGGGAAATCCCTTATTCTTGGATCAAATGAAGATGAAAATTATCAGCAGATTGCACAGTTCTCCGAGAAAGATGCACAGGTTCGTATCATAAAGGTTTACTGCATTGTCAGAAAAACTTAATAATGTAGGAATGCTAAATTGTTGCTATTTATCTGTCCTTGGACACAATTCTTCTTCAGTCTAAAACTCAAGAACCTAAGAAGCTCAAAATCTGGATGTGACAGACTGATTAGATTTTTAGGTACTATCGCATCAGTTAGCCTTGTAAATTAGAGGGTCATAGACGTCAGATGTAGAGATTTTTTTCTAAATAATATAACTCGGAGTTCTGAATGGTAGGAAGTAGCATTTCATACAGAAATTATTTAGTGTCATGTGTTTTCACTGCTAAACTCTTGTACAGGCTCTTCCACGACTGGAGTCATTGCTGTTCAAGTGTGCCAAAGCACTTGATTTTCTTGTTGACTACCCTCCACCAGATGCCAACAAGTTCTTTACCCTGGGGCTTGCAGGAAAGATCAAACAGCTTGGCAGCATCACTCCACTAATGAAATTGGGTATGGATTATCCATTGATTCTAGTCACTGTTGGTATTTTGTGCATGTGCGTGGTGTATTAAGTATAAAATTCATTTGACTGCTACAACAAGAAGTCATTTGTTTTAGAAACATTTGATATTTTTGACCTCAGTATGCAAAACAACTTTTTTTTTAGTATTTATGAATAAGTACACAAAGAATATAAAAACCATTATATATTAATGAGAAGGACCTAACCATTTTAGTTTATGAAAGAAAATTTTATTGAAATTTTTTTTAACTTTTTTGTATTTCATATGTATGCTATTATGTGCTTAAGAAAATATCAAGACAATGAATTTTTCTTGTGAATTGAGATTTAATTACTCTTAGTTTAGCAAAAATACTCTATTTACCGGATAGGCCAGTCCTAAGCATGGGCAGCAATGGCACTAGAGGCCCCTCCCCCTAATTTGGATATGCACTCTGATACTCTTTAGGCTCTGTCTGTAGGTGAGAAGTATAGGATTTCAAGAATGGAAAATCATTTCTTAGAAGTATTAGTATTTATTTACTGTCACTTCCTTCCCTGGTTATTTTGGACAGTAACAGGCCTGATGCATATGGCAACAATCAGTGAATTACTGGTGGTGGCTAATTGTGCTGTGCCATGCAAGCTGCATTGTGGTCTCTTGGGGCTTGGGCAGTTATTGTTTACAGTTGTTTAGTTCTATGGATGAGAATCTGATCTCACATGTGTTGTGGTGGTCATAGGAGGTGAATGCTTATTTATTCAACCTATTTAGGAGTAGGGGTTCAAGAAGTTTTAACCCCTGCTGAGCTCTCTGGAGGGAACAAGAAGAATGGGGACACCAAATTGAAGACGGAATGATGGAGGGAAAAAGATTTTGAGTGATTGGGGCCTGAACATGCAAGAGGGCGAAAGATGTGAATTGGAACAATATGTTACACTGGTGTTGATGTGCTGTCAATGGACTGAACCAGGGCATGTGAAGCATCCAGGGTGAACCATGGAAAGGTCTCTGGGGCCTGTTTGTGGATAGGGAGCTGTGGTTTCAGTGCATTACACATTACATCAGTATATTATCCATGAGGATGGTGGGGGAAAAGAATACTCCCCGCGTATTTCCTGCATGTCGTATAAGGTGACTAATAGGGTTGGGAGTGGGGAGTTAGAAGTCCTCCCTTCCAGTTTTTACTTTTCCAAGAGAAGGAACAGAAAAGTGAGGATTTTCCCTCTCAGGCTCAGTCCTTGTTCTTGACTCTGCCTTGCTAATGTGGGAAATGGCGAAATATGTATGAAATATATGTATTATTATTTTTTCTTCTTTATTATACTTAATCGCTCTTTCCCACTTCAGCGGGGTAACGCCAGGAAACAGATGAAGAATGGTCTATCTGCTCATATACACATATGTATACTTAAACGCCCATACCTGCACTTACATATACATAACATACACAGATATATTTATTTATTTGTTTTGCTTTGTCGCTGTCTTCCGCGTTAGCGAGGTAGCGCAAGGAAACAGACGAAAGAATGGCCCAGCCCACCCACATACACGTCCACACACGCAAATATACATACCTATACATCTCAACTTATATATACGCACTCAGACATGTACATATATACACATGTACATAATTCATACTGTCTGCCTTTATTCATTTCCATTGCCACCCCGCCACATATGAAATAACAACCCCCTCCCCCCTCATGTGCACGAGGTAGTGCTAGGAAAAGACAACAAAGGCCACATTTGTTCGCACTCAGTCTCTAGCTGTCATGTAATAATGCACCGAAACCACAGCTCCCTTTCCACATCCAGGCCCCACAGAACTTTCCATGGTTTACCACAGATGCTTCACATGCCCTGGTTCAATCCATTGATAGCACGTCGACCCCAGTATACCACATCGTTCCAATTCACTCTATTCCTTGCACGCCTTTCACCCTCATGCATGTTCAGGCCCCAATCACTCAAAATCTTTTTCACTCCATCTTACCACCTCCAATTTGGTCCCCTACTTCTCCTCGTTCCCTCCACCTCTGACACATATATCCTCTTGGTCAATCTTTCCTTACTCATTCTCTCCATGTGACCAAACCATTTCAAAACACCCTCTTCTGCTTTCTCAACCACACACTTTTTATTACCACACATCTCTCTTACCCTATTATTACTTAATCAAACCACCTCACACCACATATTGTCCTCAAGCATCTCATTTCCAGCACATCCACCCTCCTCCGCACAACTCTATCTATAGCACAAGCCTCACAACCATATAACATTGTTGGAACCACTATTCTTTCAAACATACCCATTTTTGCTTTCCGAGATAATGTTCTCGACTTCCACACATTCTTCAACGCTCCCAGAACTTTTGCCCCCTCCCCCACCCTATGATTCACTTCCGCTTCCACCTGCTGCCAGATTCACTCCCAGATATCTAAAACACTTCACTTCCTCCAGTTTTTCTCCATTCAAACTTACCTCCCAATTGACTTGTCCCTCAACCCTACTGTACCTAATAACCTTGCTGTTATTCACATTTACTCTCAGCTTTCTTCTTTCACACACTTTACCAAACTCAGACTCCAGCTTCTCACACGAATCAGCCACCAGTGCTGTATCATCAGCGAACAACAACTGACTCATTTCCTAAGCTCTCTCATCCACAACAGACTGCATACTTGCCCCTCTTTCCAAAACTCTTGCATTCACCTCCCTAACAACCCCATCCATAAACAAATTAAACAACCTTGGAGACATCACACACCCCTGCTGCAAGCCTACATTCACTGAGAACCAATCACTTTCCTCTCTTCCTACACGTACACATGCCTCACATCCTCGATAAAAACCTTTCACTGCTTCTAACAACTTGCCTCCCACACCATATATTCTTAATACCTTCCCCAGAGTATTTCTATCAACTCTATCATATGCTTTCTCCAGATCCAATTTTTTTTTTTTTTTTTTTTTTTCCGCTGTCTCCCGCGTTTGCGAGGTAGCACAAGGAAACAGACGAAAGAAATGGCCCAACCCACCCCCATACACATGTATATACATACGTCCACACACGCAAATATACATACCTACACAGCTTTCCATGGTTTACCCCAGACGCTTCACATGCCCTGATTCAATCCACTGACAGCACGTCAACCCCGGTATACCACATCGCTCCAATTCACTCTATTCCTTGCCCTCCTTTCACCCTCCTGCATGTTCAGGCCCCGATCACACAAAATCTTTTTCACTCCATCTTTCCACCTCCAATTTGGTCTCCCTCTTCTCCTCGTTCCCTCCACCTCCGACACATATATCCTCTTGGTCAATCTTTCCTCACTCATTCTCTCCATGTGCCCAAACCATTTCAAAACACCCTCTTCTGCTCTCTCAACCACGCTCTTTTTATTTCCACACATCTCTCGTACCCTTACGTTACTTACTCGATCAAACCACCTCACACCACACATTGTCCTCAAACATCTCATTACCAGCACATCCATCCTCCTGCGCACAACTCTATCCATAGCCCACGCCTCGCAACCATACAACATTGTTGGAACCACTATTCCTTCAAACATACCCATTTTTGCTTTCCGAGATAATGTTCTCGACTTCCACACATTCTTCAACGCTCCCAGAACTTTTGCCCCCTCCCCCACCCTATGATTCACTTCCGCTTCCACCCGCTGCCAGATTCACTCCCAGATATCTAAAACACTTCACTTCCTCCAGTTTTTCTCCATTCAAACTCACCTCCCAATTGACTTGTCCCTCAACCCTACTGTACCTAATAACCTTGCTGTTATTCACATTTACTCTCAGCTTTCTTCTTTCACACACTTTACCAAACTCAGACTCCAGCTTCTCACACGAATCAGCCACCAGTGCTGTATCATCAGCGAACAACAACTGACTCATTTCCTAAGCTCTCTCATCCACAACAGACTGCATACTTGCCCCTCTTTCCAAAACTCTTGCATTCACCTCCCTAACAACCCCATCCATAAACAAATTAAACAACCTTGGAGACATCACACACCCCTGTTGCAAGCCTACATTCACTGAGAACCAATCACTTTCCTCTCTTCCTACACGTACACATGCCTCACATCCTCGATAAAAACCTTTCACTGCTTCTAACAACTTGCCTCCCACACCATATATTCTTAATACCTTCCCCAGAGTATTTCTATCAACTCTATCATATGCTTTCTCCAGATCCAATTTTTTTTTTTTTTTTTTTTTTTTCCCCCGCTGTCTCCCGTGTTTGCAAGGTAGCACAAGGAAACAGACGAAAGAAATGGCCCAACCCACCCCCATACACATGTATATACATACGTCCACACACGCAAATATACATACCTACACAGCTTTCCATGGTTTACCCCAGACGCTTCACATGCCTTGATTCAATCCACTGACAGCACGTCAACCCCGGTATACCACATCGCTCCAATTCACTCTATTCCTTGCCCTCCTTTCACCCTCCTGCATGTTCAGGCCCCGATCACACAAAATCTTTTTCACTCCATCTTTCCACCTCCAATTTGGTCTCCCTCTTCTCCTCGTTCCCTCCACCTCCGACACATATATCCTCTTGGTCAATCTTTCCTCACTCATTCTCTCCATGTGCCCAAACCATTTCAAAACACCCTCTTCTGCTCTCTCAACCACGCTCTTTTTATTTCCACACATCTCTCTTACCCTTACGTTACTTACTCGATCAAACCACCTCACACCACACATTGTCCTCAAACATCTCATTACCAGCACATCCATCCTCCTGCGCACAACTCTATCCATAGCCCACGCCTCGCAACCATACAACATTGTTGGAACCACTATTCCTTCAAACATACCCATTTTTGCTTTCCGAGATAATGTTCTCGACTTCCACACATTCTTCAAGGCTCCCAGAATTTTTGCCCCCTCCCCCACCTTATGATCCACTTCCGCTTCCATGGTTCCATCCGCTGCCAGATCCACTCCCAGATATCTAAAAGACTTCACTTCCTCCAGTTTTTCTCCATTCAAACTCACCTCCCAATTGACTTGACCCTCAACCCTACTGTACCTAATAACCTTGCTCTTATTCACATTTACTCTTAACTTTCTTCTTTCACACACTTTACCAAACTCAGTCACCAGCTTCTGCAGTTTCTCACATGAATCAGCCACCAGCGCTGTATCATCAGCGAACAACAACTGACTCACTTCCCAAGCTCTCTCATCCCCAACAGACTTCATACTTGCCCCTCTTTCCAAAACTCTTGCATTCACCTCCCTAACAACCCCATCCATAAACAAATTAAACAACCATGGAGACATCACACACCCCTGCCGCAAACCTACATTCACTGAGAACCAATCACTTTCCTCTCTTCCTACACGTACACATGCCTTACATCCTCGATAAAAACTTTTCACTGCTTCTAACAACTTGCCTCCCACACCATATATTTTAATACCTTCCACAGAGCATCTCTATCAACTCTATCATATGCCTTCTCCAGATCCATAAATGCTACATACAAATCCATTTGCTTTTCTAAGTATATCTCACATACATTCTTCAAAGCAAACACTTGATCCACACATCCTCTACCACTTCTGAAACCACACTGCTCTTCCCCAATCTGATGCTCTGTACATGCCTTCACCCTTTCAATCAATACCCTCCCATATAATTTCCCAGGAATACTCAACAAACTTATACTTCTGTAATTTGAGCACTCACTTTTATCCCCTTTGCCTTTGTACAGTGGCACTATGCAAGCATTCCGCCAATCCTCAGGCACCTCACCATGAGTCATACATACATTGAATAACCTTACCAACCAGTCAACAATACAGTCACCCCCTTTTTTAATAAACTCCACTGCAATATCATCCAAACCTGCTGCCTTGCTGGCTTTCATCTTCTGCAAAGCTTTTACTACCTCTTCTCTGTTTACCAAATCATTGTCCCTAAGCCTCTCACTATGCACACCACCTCGATCAAAACACCCTATATCTGCCACTCTATCATCAAACACATTCAACAAACCTTCAAAATACTCACTCCATCTCCTTCTCACATCACCACTACTTGTTATCACCTCCCCATTAGCCCCCTTCACTGAAGTTCCCATTGATTCACTTGTCTTACGCACTTAATTACCTCCTTCCAAAACCTCTTTTTATTCTCCCTAAAATTTAATGATACCCTCTCACCCCAACTCTCATTTGCCCTCTTTTTCACCTCTTGCACCTTTCTCTTGACCTCCTGACTCTTTTTTTATACATCTCCCAGTCATTTGCATTATTTCCCTTTAAAAATTGTCCAAATGCCTCTCTCTTCTCCCTCACTAACACTTTCACTAACAGACATATACATTATGCATATATACATATTCATGCTTGCCTTCATCCATTCCTGTCTCTACCCTGCCCCACAGGAAATAGCATTGCTACTCCCTGCTCCAGTGAGGTAGTGCTAGGAAAACAGAAAAAAAAGGCCACATTCGTTCACACACAGTCTCTAGCTGTCATGTGTAATGTATCGAAACCACAGCTACCTGTCCACATCTAGGACCCACAGACCTTTCCATGATTTACCCCAGACATTTCACATGCCCTAGCTCAGTCCGTTGACAGCACATCGACCCTGGTATACCACATTCCTTTCACCCCCCCGTATGTTCAGGCCTTGATTGCTCAAAATCTTTTTCACTCCATCCTTCCACCTCTGATTTGGTCTCCTGCTTCTCCTTGTTCCCTCTAACTCTGACACATATACCCATTTTGTCAATCTTTCCTCACTCATTCTCTCCATATGTTCAAACCATTTCAACACACCCTCTTCTGCTCTCTCAACCACACTCTTTTTATTACCACACATCTCTCTTACCCTTTCATTACTTACTCAATTAAACCACCTCACACCACATATTGCCCTCAAACATTTCATTCCAACACATCCACACTCCTCTGTACTACCCTATCTATAGCCCATGCCTCGCAACCATATAACATTGTTGGAACTACTATTCCTTCAAACATACCCATTTTTGCTGTCCAAAATAATATTCTCTCCTTCCATGCATTCTTCATCACTCCCAGAACCTTCGCCCCCGCCCCATCCTCTGACTCACTTCCACTTCCATTTTCCATTTGCTGCTAAGTCCACTCCCAGATATCTAAAACACTTCGCTTCCTCCAGTTTTTCTCCATTCAAACTTAACTCAGCTTTGCACTCATATTTTTATACCCTTTTCCAGTAAATTATTTTATATCCTCTTACATACTTTCATCTTCTACTGCTCAAGTTTTGTTATTC
The DNA here is from genome assembly GCF_036320965.1 of Panulirus ornatus. Lineage (NCBI taxonomy): Eukaryota > Metazoa > Arthropoda > Malacostraca > Decapoda > Palinuridae > Panulirus > Panulirus ornatus. Next base: position 22,627,453 of record NC_092255.1, on the reverse strand, counting down.
ATCTTATGAAAACCTCCATTTACCATTTTCATTGCTTCCTAAGTTGTCCTTTTTGTGGCACATTTTGGTATAGTTACCAGTGACTTGTAAGTGTAACTGTATTCAGCAGAATACCTCAAAAGTTTTTATGCATTTGTTTTCTCACCTTTGGACCGAGTGCTTTAACCATCCGAGGGAGTGCTTTCTTGGTGTCAGGTTAAAACGCTGTTTGAACTTTCAAAATACAGTTTGGCCTTGAGGAATGACCTCCTTCAAGCATTGTAAAACATATGATGTTGGCAAGTGCTTGTTCACTGGACTTAGCAACCATATGAGCAATCAACACTGGCCTAGAACTTTGTGGTGGATTGATAAGGTGATGAGGTACTCTTAGGTAGGTTGGTACTTGCTTGCTATTGCACTTCAGACCTGCTGATCTTGTTTGATGTTGGTTTGCAATATCTTCACTATCCATTCTGGCTTTTAGAGGGGCTGGATGAGTATCACTGTCTTATTTTTTTTTATGATATGAATCATTAGTATTTTGAAGGACTGGTGCCTTTCACTTATACCAGATTTACAGTAGCTTAATTTGAACATATGCAACTTACATTTTGTTAGACTCATTAAATGCAGACAGTCTTCATAAACTTAATGGATGGTCCTGGTTTATCTTAGTCTGTCCACTTCCTTATGGGAATGTTTTTCGATGGTCATACATCGCTGTCTTAAGTGAGAAATTCTGGTTTTGAAATATGAAAAAAAGAATCTCTGCTATACCCACAGTATTCAATATTTTTCTATTGCCTTCCTTTCCTTCTTTTCTTTTTGAAAAATTGTATCATGAATCTTGACAGTAAGGCCACAAGGCACAGTTTACCAGTGGTTAGAGAATGAACATGTGTAAGAGGTCTCATGGTGCCTCCTCACACATACACCATTGTATTGTTGTCACTAGACACCACCAACTTGAGCTTACACTGCAAGTGAAAAGTCACCTTTGGTGCGGCTGTATCAAACTGTTTCATCAAAGACCCTCTCACTCCAAAGGAGTCTGTATTTCATTGCTACTGGAAGTGGCACAGCCTTAACCTGTAGGAGTATTTTGAAATGTCCTGGATGACACTGGGACTCTTTTATAAAAATTGGCCTAGGGGTAATGATAAATAAAATAGAATAAATCATTACTTGTCCTGGTCAGTAAGTCTTGCAATCAAGCATCTGCTTGCCTTATATGTTTTATAATGTTTGATGCCATGCTTTAGGGAGTAAAATATTGTTCTAACCTACCACCAAGGAAGTGCTGTCTTAGATGCTTATAAGGCTGTGTTTAAGGTAATGAATTTTCATCTTTCAAAAACTATATTTTTGTTTATTGTTCTACAGCTTCTGTTCTTGGAAAAGATATCCCCCAGTTTTATGAGTTGATGACAGCACCTGCAACAAAGATTCTAGACCAGTGGCTGGAGTCAGAACCACTGAAGGCTACACTTGCCACAGACAGTGTCATAGGAACCATGTGTAGCCCAGGCACCCCTGGTACTGGGTAAGAAATAGAAAAATGCTTAATTTTGTTTGATAATTAAGATAAAGTGATATTATTTGTAACTGTCATATTCTTAGTTGAAGATTTGATAGTAGAGAACTGTTTGTAACATTAAGCTATTTTTCAAAAATATGAATGTTTTATAATTTTCCTATTGTAGGTAGTGGGTGGTAGCCAGTCAGGATCCATTGAGCTTCTGCTGGTACTACTAGCCTGGATATCAAGAAAATTAGTGATAGCTGCATAGTGAGCCAGCACTTCACTGGCTGTCAAGTTTCATTCCTCTGGTCCATGTGGCTGTATTTTCTTTATGCCTCACCCACTAGTGGCATTCAGTCCACAAAGAAACAATATCTCCATCTCTCACATGGTGCTTGACAACATACTACTTGTTCTTTGTAACTGTAGATTTTCCTGTAGAGAGTACTATGTGCTAGCCCTGCCATTTGTTAGAATCTTGTCATAAGTACTCTATCTTTCTCTGGGTGGATAGAAAAAACATTGAAAAAAAGAAGAAGTTAGCAATGAATGAAACGAAAAGCAAAAAAGAAATACTTAACATAGATGAAATTATGAAATCCTATAGAAGAAAGAGTTATAAAGAACATGGAAAGGAACCCAAAATTAGTAATCACATGCATAAACAAAGCAACAAACAAGAAATTAGAGATTAGATCCTCTAAAGATGGAGAAAATAATGAAAAGGACCTAAGAAAATATGGAGAGTGTTAATTAAACAATTCATATTGGTTTTCATTTCAAAATGCAACTAGATTTGAATTGGTGAATTGTTTAACCACCATGATAAAAATGCTCAAAGATACTCAGATGTCAAACTGTAGTATAATCAGAGCAGTTGATCAGCTCAGAAAATTCAGCGTTAGGACCAAGTGGAGTCCTTGCCCCCATCCTCAAGAAGACTAAAACAGCAATAGCAAAACATGCGATATTATTTATGTGGCAAGTCTGGATAAAAGCAGAATCGCGGACATTCACCAAATGGCATAAGTAATTTGCGCTACCTCGCAAACGCGAGGTAGCGCAAGGAAACAGACGAAAGAAATGGCCCAACCCACCCCCATACACATGTATAAACTTACATCCACACACGCAAATATACATACCTACACAGCTTTCCATGGTTAACCACAGACGCTTCACATGCCCTGATTCAATCCATTGACAGCACGTCAACCCCGGTATACCACATCGATCCAATTCACTCTATTCCTTGCCCACCTTTCACCCTCCTGCATGTTCAGGCCCCGATTACACAAAATCTTTTTCACTCCATCTTTCCACCTCCAATTTGGTCTCCCACTTCTCCTCGTTCCCTCCACCTCCGACACATATATCCTCTTGGTCAATCTTTCCTCACTCATTCCCTCCATGTGCCCAAACCATTTCAAAACACCCTCTTCTGCTCTCTCAACCATGCTCTTTTTATTTCCACACATCTCTCTTACCCTTACGTTACTTACTCGATCAAACCACCTCACACCACACATTGTCCTCAAACATCTCATTTCCAGCACATCCATCCTCCTGCGCACAACTCTATCCATAGCCCACGCCTCGCAACCATACAACATTGTTGGAACCACTATTCCTTCAAACATACCCATTTTTGCTTTCCGAGATAATGTTCTCGACTTCCACACATTCTTCAAGGCTCCCAGAATTTTCGCCCCCTCCCCCACCCTATGATCCACTTCCGCTTCCATGGTTCCATCCACTGCCAGATCCACTCCCAGATATCTAAAACACTTTACTTCCTCCAGTTTTTCTCCATTCAAACTTACCTCCCATTTGACTTGACCCTCAACCCTACTGTACCTAATAACCTTGCTCTTATTCACATTTACTCTTAACTTTCTTCTTTCACACACTTTACCAAACTCAGTCACCAGCTTCTGCAGTTTCTCACTTGAATCAGCCACCAGCGCTGTATCATCAGCGAACAACAACTGACTCACTTCCCAAGCTCTCTCATCCCCAACAGACTTCATACTTGCCCCTCTTTCCAAAACTCTTGCATTCACCTCCCTAACAACCCCATCCATAAACAAATTAAACAACCATGGAGACATCACACATCCCTGCTGCAAACCTACACTCACCGAGAACCAATCACTTTCCTCTCTTCCTACACGTACACATGCCTTACATCCTCGATAAAAACTTTTCACTGCTTCTAACAGCTTGCCTCCCACACCATATATTCTTAGTACCTTCCACAGAGCATCTCTATCAACTCTATGATATGCCTTCTCCAGATCCATAAATGCTACATACAAATCCATTTGCTTTTCTAAGTATTTCTCACATACATTCTTCATATATATATTGAGGACAATGTGGGTGTGAGGGGGTTTAAAATCGAGTAAGTAACAAAAGGGTAAGAAGATGTGGGGGAAAAAAAAGGGCGTGGTTGAGAGAGCGAAGAGGTGTTTTGAAATGGTTTGGGCACAGAGAGAAGGGGAGTGAGGAAAGATTGCCCAAAAGAGGATATATGTGTCGGAGGGGAGGGAACGAGGAAAGGGGGAGCCCAAAATTTTGGAGGGGGGAAAGATGGATAAAAAGGGAAATTTTGTGTGATCGGGGGCCGAACATAGGGGGTGAAAAGGGGGGGCAGGAATAGAGTGAATTTGGGACTTTTGGGTAACAGGGGTTGACGTGCGTCAGGGATTAAATCAAGGCAGTGAAGGCCCGGGGTAAACCGGGAAAGCTGTGTGGGTATGTATATTTGCGGTGGGGAGGTTGTATTACATGTGTGGGGGGGGGGTTTGGGGGCCATTTCTTTGTCTTTTCCTTGCGCACCTCGCAAACCCGGGGGGAAAACAGCAAAAAAATAAAAAAAAAAAAAAAAAAAATATATTTATATATATATATATATATATATATTTTTTTTTTAAATTTTTTTTTTTTTCCTTCCTTCTCCCAAACAGACGAAAGAAATGGCCCAACCACTCCCATACACATGTATTAACTTACGTCCACACACGCAAATATACATACCTACACAGCTTTCCATGGTTAACCACAGACGCTTCACTGCCTGATTCAATCCATTGACAGCACGTCAACCCGGTATACCACATCGATCCAATTCACTCTATTCCTTGCCCACCTTTCACCCTCCTGCATGTTCAGGCCCGATCACACAAAATCTTTTTCACTCCATCTTTCCACCTCCAATTTGGTCTCCCACTTCTCCTCGTTCCCTCCACCTCCGACACATATATCCTCTTGGTCAATCTTTCCTCACTCATTCCCTCCATGTGCCCAAACCATTTCAAAACACCCTCTTCTGCTCTCTCAACCACGCTCTTTTTATTTCCACACATCTCTCTTACCCTTACGTTACTTACTCGATCAAACCACCTCACACCACACATTGTCCTCAAACATCTCATTTCCAGCACATCCATCCTCCTGCGCACAACTCTATCCATAGCCCACGCCTCGCAACCATACAACATTGTTGGAACCACTATTCCTTCAAACATACCCATTTTTGCTTTCCGAGATAATGTTCTCGACTTCCACATATTCTTCAAGGCTCCCAGAATTTTCGCCCCCTCCCCCACCCTATGATCCACTTCCGCTTCCATGGTTCCATCCGCTGCCAGATCCACTCCCAGATATCTAAAACACTTTACTTCCTCCAGTTTTTCTCCATTCAAACTTACCTCCCATTTGACTTGACCCTCAACCCTACTGTACCTAATAACCTTGCTCTTATTCACATTTACTCTTAACTTTCTTCTTTCACACACTTTACCAAACTCAGTCACCAGCTTCTGCAGTTTCTCACTTGAATCAGCCACCAGCGCTGTATCATCAGCGAACAACAACTGACTCACTTCCCAAGCTCTCTCATCCCCAACAGACTTCATACTTGCCCCTCTTTCCAAAACTCTTGCATTCACCTCCCTAACAACCCCATCCATAAACAAATTAAACAACCATGGAGACATCACACATCCCTGCCGCAAACCTACACTCACCGAGAACCAATCACTTTCCTCTCTTCCTACACGTACACATGCCTTACATCCTCGATAAAAACTTTTCACTGCTTCTAACAGCTTGCCTCCCACACCATATATTCTTAATACCTTCCACAGAGCATCTCTATCAACTCTATGATATGCCTTCTCCAGATCCATAAATGCTACATACAAATCCATTTGCTTTTCTAAGTATTTCTCACATACATTCTTCATATATATATATATATATATGTATGTATATACATGTGTATGGGGGGGGGTTGGGCCATTTCTTTCGTCTGTTTCCTTGCGCTACCTCGCAAACGCGGGAGACAGCGACAAAGTATAAAAAAAAAAAAAAAAAAAAATATATATATATATATATATATATATATATATATTTTGGGAGCCTTGAAAAATGTGTGGAAGTCGAGAACATTATCTCGGAAAGCAAAAATGGGTATGTTTGAGGGAATAGTAGTTCCAACAATGTTGTATGGTTGCGAGGCGTGGGCTATGGATAGAGATGTGCGCAGGAGGATGGATGTGCTGGAAATGAGATGTTTGAGGACAATGTGTGGTGTGAGGTGGTTTGATCGAGTAAGTAACGTAAGGGTAAGAGAGATGTGTGGAAATAAAAAGAGCGTGGTTGAGAGAGCAGAAAAGGGTGTTTTGAAATGGTTTGGGCACATGGAGAGAATGAGTGAGGAGAGATTGACCAAGAGGATATATGTGTTGGAGGTGGAGGGAACGAGGAGAAGAGGGAGACCAAATTGGACGTGGAAAGATGGAGTGAAAAAGATTTTGTGTGATCGGGGCCTGAACATGCAGGAGGGTGAAAGGAGGGCAAGAAATAGAGTGAATTGGAGTCATGTGGTATACCGGGGTTGACGTGCTGTCAGTGGACTGAAGCAAGGCATGTGAAGCGTCTGGGGTAAACCATGGAAAGCTGTGTAGGTATGTATATTTGCGTGTGTGGACGTGTGTATGTACATGTGTATGGGGGGGGGGTTGGGCCATTTCTTTCGTCTGTTTCCTTGCGCTACCTCGCAAACGCGGGAGACAGCGACAAAGTATAAAAAAAAAAAAAAAAAAAATATATATATATATATATATATATTTATATATTTATATATTTATATATATAAATATATTTATATATTTATATATATATATATATATATATATATATATATATATATATATATATATATATATGGTTGCGAGGCGTGGGCTATGGATGGAGTTGTGCGCAGGAGGATGGATGTGCTGGAAATGAGATGTTTGAGGACAATGTGTGGTGTGAGGTGGTTTGATCGAGTAAGTAACGTAAGGGTAAGAGAGATGTGTGGAAATAAAAAGAGCGTGGTTGAGAGAGCAGAAGAGAGTGTTTTGAAATGGTTTGGGCACATGGAGAGAATGAGTGAGGAAAGATTGACCAAGAGGATATATGTGTCGGAGGTGGAGGGAACGAGGAGAAGAGGGAGACCAAATTGGAGGTGGAAAGATGGAGTGAAAAGGATTTTGTGTGATCGGGGCCTGAACATGCAGGAGGGTGAAAGGAGGGCAAGGAATAGAGTGAATTGGAGCGATATGGTATACAGGGGTTGACGTGCTGTCAGTGGATTGAATCAAGGCATGTGAAGCGTCCGGGGTAAACCATGGAAAGCTGTGTAGGTATGTATATTTGCGTGTGTGGATGTGTGTATGTACATGTGTATGGGGGGGGTTGGGCCATTTCTTTCGTCTGTTTCCTTGCGCTACCTCGCAACCGCGGGAGACAGCGACGAGGTATAAAAAAAAAAAAAAAAATATATATATATATATATATATATATATATATATATATATATATATATATATATATATATATATATCCTCTCAATCAATACTCTCCCATATAATTTACCAGGAATACTCAACAAACTTATACCTCTGTAATTTGAGCACTCACTCTTATCCCCTTTGCCTTTGTACAATGGCACTATGCACGCATTCCGCCAATCCTCAGGCACCTCACCATGAGTCATACATACATTAAATAACCTTACCAACCAGTCAACAATACAGTCACCCCCTTTTTTAATAAATTCCACTGCAATACCATCCAAACCTGCTGCCTTGCCGGCTTTCATCTTCCGCAAAGCTTTCACTACCTCTTCTCTGTTTACCAAATCATTTTCCCTAACCCTCTCACTTTGCACACCACCTCGACCAAAACACCCTATATCTGCCACTCTATCATCAAACACATTCAACAAACCTTCAAAATACTCACTCCATCTCCTTCTCACATCACCACTACTTGTTATCACCTCCCCATTTGCGCCCTTCACTGAAGTTCCCATTTGCTCCCTTGTCTTACGCACTTTATTTACCTCCTTCCAGAACATCTTTTTATTCTCCCTAAAATTTAATGATACTCTCTCACCCCAACTCTCATTTGCCCTTTTTTTCACCTCTTGCACCTTTCTCTTGACCTCCTGTCTCTTTCTTTTATACATCTCCCACTCAATTGCATTTTTTCCCTGCAAAAATCGTCCAAATGCCTCTCTCTTCTCTTTCACTAATACTCTTACTTCTTCATCCCACCACTCACTACCCTTTCTAATCAACCCACCTCCCACTCTTCTCATGCCACAAGCATCTTTTGCGCAATCCATCACTGATTCCCTAAATACATCCCATTCCTCCCCCACTCCCCTTATATATATATATTTATTTATATTTTATTTATTATACTTTGTCGCTGTCTCCCGCGTTTGCGAGGTAGCGCAAGGAAACAGATGAAAGAAATGGCCCACCCCCCCCCCATACACATGTATATACATACGTCCACACACGCAAATATACATACCTACACAGCTTTCCATGGTTTACCCCAGACGCTTCACATGCCTTGATTCAATCCACTGACAGCACGTCAACCCCGGTATACCACATTGCTCCAATTCACTCTATTCCTTGCCCTCCTTTCACCCTCCTGCATGTTCAGGCCCCGATCACACAAAATCTTTTTCACTCCATCTTTCCACCTCCAATTTGGTCTCCCTCTTCTCCTCGTTCCCTCCACCTCCGACACATATATCCTCTTGGTCAATCTTTCCTCACTCATTCTCTCCATGTGCCCAAACCACTTCAAAACACCCTCTTCTGCTCTCTCAACCACGCTCTTTTTATTTCCACACATCTCTCTTACCCTTACGTTACTCACTCGATCAAACCACCTCACACCACACATTGTCCTCAAACATCTCATTTCCAGCACATCCATCCTCCTGCGCACAACTCTATCCATAGCCCACGCCTCGCAACCATACAACATTGTTGGAACTACTATTCCTTCAAACATACCCATTTTTGCTTTCCGGGATAATGTTCTCGACTTCCACACATTTTTCAAGGCTCCCAAAATTTTCGCCCCCTCCCCCACCCTATGATCCACTTCCGCTTCCATGGTTCCATCCGCTGCCAGATCCACTCCCAGATATCTAAAACACTTCACTTCCTCCAGTTTTTCTCCACTCAAACTCACCTCCCAATTGACTTGACCCTCAACCCTACTGTACCTAATAGCCTTGCTCTTATTCACATTTACTCTTAACTTTCTTCTTCCACACACTTTACCAAACTCAGTCACCAGCTTCTGCAGTTTCTCACATGAATCAGCCACCAGCGCTGTATCATCAGCCATTTCCCGCGTTAGCGAGGTAGCGTTAAGAACAGAGGACTGGGCCTTTTTTGGAATATCCTCACCTGGCCCCACTCTGTTCCTTCTTTTGGAAAATTAAAAAAAAAAAAAAATGAGAGGAGAGGATTTCCAGCCCCCCGCTCCCTCCCCTTTTAGTCGCCTTCTACGACACGCAGGGAATATGTGGGAAGTATTCTTAATCCCCTATCCCCAGGGATAATATATATATATATATATATATATATATATATATATATGAAGTCTGTTGGGGATGAGAGAGCTTGGGAAGTGAGTCAGTTGTTGTTCGCTGATGATACAGCGCTGGTGGCTGATTCATGTGAGAAACTGCAGAAGCTGGTGACTGAGTTTGGTAAAGTGTGTGGAAGAAGAAAGTTAAGAGTAAATGTGAATAAGAGCAAGGTTATTAGGTACAGTAGGGTTGAGGGTCAAGTCAATTGGGAGGTGAGTTTGAATGGAGAAAAACTGGAGGAAGTGAAGTGTTTTAGATATCTGGGAGTGGATCTGGCAGCGGATGGAACCATGGAAGCGGAAGTGGATCATAGGGTGGGGGAGGGGGCGAAAATTCTGGGGGCCTTGAAGAATGTGTGGAAGTCGAGAACATTATCTCGGAAAGCAAAAATGGGTATGTTTGAAGGAATAGTGGTTCCAACAATGTTGTATGGTTGCGAGGCGTGGGCTATGGATAGAGTTGTGCGCAGGAGGATGGATGTGCTGGAAATGAGATGTTTGAGGACAATGTGTGGTGTGAGGTGGTTTGATCGAGTGAGTAACGTAAGGGTAAGAGAGATGTGTGGAAATAAAAAGAGCGTAGTTGAGAGAGCAGAAGAGGGTGTTTTGAAGTGGTTTGGACACATGGAGAGGATGAGTGAGGAAAGATTGACCAAGAGAATATATGTGTCGGAGGTGGAGGGAGCAAGGAGAAGAGGGAGACCAAATTGGAGGTGGAAAGATGGAGTGAAAAAGATTTTGTGTGATCGGGGCCTGAACATGCAGGAGGGTGAAAGGAGGGCAAGGAATAGAGTGAATTGGAGCGATGTGGTATACCGGGGTTGACGTGCTGTCAGTGGATTGAATCAAGGCATGTGAAGCGTCTGGGGTAAACCATGGAAAGCTGTGTAGGTATGTATATTTGCGTGTGTGGACGTATGTATATACATGTGTATAGGGGGGGTTGGGCCATTTCTTTCGTCTGTTTCCTTGCGCTACCTCGCAAACGCGGGAGACAGCGACAAAAAAAAAAGAAAAAAAAAAAATATATATATGTATATATATATATATATATATATATATATATATATATGCAAGAGAGTTCATTGGAAGGTAAGGCAGACTGTATCTGAAGTAAGGAAACTGAGCAAGAGGGAGAGGATTGGATCCATGAAGATTTTGAGAATAGTGATACAGAACAACTCTTTGAATTGGCAGATAGGGATCAGTGACAGGACATGGACATGATAGTAAGCTAAGCACTGATGTGAGCGCCAGTACCTGAAATCAATAGTATAATTCTGTTTACTTTTAACAGATATGTTTTGCTTCACCATGTGATGTCTTTGGTGTGTGGATTAAAAGGTGTTTGGGGTTATCCTGAAGGAGGCATGGGAGGTGTCACACAAGCCATGGCTCGAGCAGCCACAGAAGCTGGGGCACACCTTTTTACTAATCAGGTATGTAATATTGCCTTGTAATATAACCAAAGGTTGTGAGAACACAGTCAACTGAATATGGTAAGTATGAGATGCTTTACAAATGTCATTATTTAAAGTTGGAATGCTTGAATTACAAGGTATAAGTTTGTTGAGTGGCAAGTTGTATGGGAGAATGGTGATTGAAGATGGAACAAGAGTCAAGCAGGGAGTGCTTATCTTCATCAGAGGCTTTGGCTGGGATTTCTGAACGTTTTTGGATATAACCAAGGTGAGAAGAAAGGAGAGAAAGGTAATACATTTGAGGACAGGAATTTGGATGTTCTACCTCTGAGTAAAACAGAAAGCTTAGGTGTAAGGGGAAGAATGGTTTGGAAATATTGTAGGGGTACAGTCAGTGGTTGATGTTAGCAAGAGTTAAGGAAGGGGTAGCATTACTGTTGAAGTAGAAGCTGTGGGAGTGTGTGGAAAAGTGTAAGGGAGTGAGCTCCAGAATGATGTGGGTAAAAATGAAAGTGGAAATTGGTGCTTTTGCACGTGGCTATAAGATCATAAGGAGCAGGGGTTGTAGGAGCAGCTGAATGTGCTAGTAGTGTAGATTTATGGGACTGGATATTAATGATGGGTGAATTAAATGCAAGGGTGAGTATTGCAGCTGTTAAGGATATAATTGGTTAGGGAGAATGGGGTATTCAGTAAAGTAAATGGAAATGGAGAACAACTTGTGTAGTTGTCTTGAGAATGGGCTGGTGCTTTTGCACCTGGCCATGAAAAGAAAGATCATGAGGAGCAGGTGTTTTAGGAGCAGCTGAGTGTTGTCAGCAGTTTAGATTTAAGAGACTGGATATTAGTGATAGGTGAATTAAATATGAGGGTGAGTATTGTGGCAGTTAAGGGTATAATTGACTAGGATGCATGGGTTATTCAGTAAAGTAAATGGAAATGGAGAACAACTTGTGGATTTGTCTTGGGAAAGGGCTGGTGATTAGGAATACCAAGTTTAAAAAGAGAGACATACACAAGTAAGAAAGATAGTCAGTGGGTATTAATGGATTGCATACCAATAGATAGGCATGCAAAGAGACTTTTGGATGAGAATATGTTGAGAGGGGCAGCTGGTGGGATGTTTGATCATTACCTCATGGAGGCAAGGGTGAAGATTTGTAGAGCTTTTCAGAAAATAGGAAATGTTATGGGTGAGAAGACAATGTTAGAAGTAAGTGGGCTTTGAAAAGAAATTTGTGTGAAGAAACACCAGATTGAATGCAGAATGGAAAAAAAGTGAGAGAAACAAAACTAGGAGAGTGGGTGAGGAATGAGAGGTATTTAGGGAAGTAGTGCTGGCATGTGTGAGATAAGTATGTGGCATGCATGAGGTGGGCAAGTTAGAAAGTGTAGTGAGTTGTGGGATGGTGAAGTAAAGTTACTGGTGAAAGAGAAAAGAGAGGTGTATGAATGGAATTTTCAGCGAAGGAGTGCAGATGATTGAGAGATGTACAAGAGAAAATAGCAAGTGGTCAAGATGAAGGCAAAATGGTTGACAAAGAGTTTAAATGAGAGATGGAGTGAGTGAGTATCTGTAAACTTCAGGAGAATAACATGCTTTGGAAGGAGGTTAGTATGGCGCAAAAATCAAGAGAACAAGTGGAAACATCAATGAATGGGGCAAATGGGGAAGTGGTAATGTGAGTATTTTGAAGGATTGTTGAATATGCTTGATGATAGGGTCGCAGGTGTAGGATGTGTGGGTTAGGGTGGTATGCAAAGTGTTGAAGAGAGAAGTGTCAAAAGCCTTATGGCAAGGCAACTTGAGTTGATGGTATTGAAGTTGAATTTATTAAGAAAGGGGGTGATTGTGTTATTGGTTGGTTAGTTAGGATTTTAATCGTGAGTATTGATCATAGTGAGGTGCCTGAGGATTGGTGAAATGCATGTATAGTACCATTATAAAAAGGCAAAGGGAACAAGAGTGAATTTCAAACTGCAGAGATATAAGTATGTTGAGTGTACTTGGTAATTTGTATGGGAGAGTAGTGATTGAGAGGATGAAGAATGTGGTTTCAGAAGTGGTTTATGATGTGTCAATCAGAAGTATACTTTAAAGAATGTTTGAGAAATACTTTGAGAAAGAAGGATCTGGTGAAAGCATATGTGGAAGGTTTTAAGAATATCTGGTGTGCAAGGAGAGCTGCTAGAAGCAGTGAGAAGTTTTCATAAAGGGTGTAAAGCATGTGTACCAATAGGAAGAGAGGAGAGTGAGTGGTTCCAAGTGAAGTTGATCTTGAGCAGAAATGGTTAATGTCACCATGGCTGTTTAATTTGTTAATGGATGGGTTGTTGAAGGAGGTAATTGGAAGTCTTGGAGAGTGGGGAGAGTATGCAGTCTATAGGGGATGAGAGGGATCTGTGAAGTGAGTCAGTTGTTTGCTGATGACAGCACTGGTGGCTGATTAGAGTGAAAAGAGAAGGAAGTATCTGGGAGGGCAAAAAATGAGTATGTTAGGAGGAGTTGAAGTCCTGACAGTGTGAAGCATGGGTTATAGACAAGGATTTGTGGAGGATAATGAAAGTTTTGGAAATGAAATGTTTGTGGATGATGTATGGTGTGAAGCAGTTTGATCGAGTAAGTAATATAAGGGTAAGAGAGGAGGTGTAATAAAATGAGTATGTTTGAGAGAGCTACAGAGGGTGTGCTTAAATGGTTTGGAATTTGGAAAGAGAGTTTAACATACAGGATATATATGTCAAAAGTGGAGGGGACAAGAAGGGGGCGACCAGATTGGAGATGGAAGGATGGAGAGAAAAAGAACTTGCATGATCAGGGCCTAGTCATGCAGGAGGATGAAAGGCATTCATAAGATTGAGTGAATTGGAATGATTTGGTATACCAGGGTCAATATGCTTTCATTGGACTGAACCAGAGCATGTCAAATGGCAGTGGGAAACCATGGAAAAGTCTGTGTAAAAGTCTGTTGGGTCCAGTTGTGGATAGTGGGTATTGCACATATGACAGCTAGAGAACAGATGTGGTTGAATGTGGCCTCTCTTTGTCTGTTCCTGGCGGCACCATGCTTATGTGGCAAATGGTGATCAGGTAAGAAGAGAAAAAAAATATTTATTATTTATTGTACTTAGTCGCTGTCTCCTGTGTTACCGAGGTAGTGCAAGGAAACAGACGAAAGAATGGCCCAACCCACCCACATGCACATGTATATACATAAATGCCCTCACAAACACACACACATACCTATACATTTCAAGATATACATACATATACATACACAGACATATACATATATACACATGTACATATTCATACTTGCTGCCTTCATCCATTCCCGTCGCCATTTCCCGTGCTGGCGTGGAAGTTTTAAGAACAGAGGATCGAGCCTTAGAAGGAATATCCTCACTTGGCCCCCTTCTCTGTTCCTTTTAGAAAAATTAAAATGAGAGGGAAGGATTTCCAGCCCCCTGCTTCCTCCCCTTTTAGTTTCTACGACACACTGGGAATGTGTGGGAAGTATTCTATCAACCCTTTTCCCAGGGACAAGGATATTAATTGTAGATATTAAAAGCTGGTGTTTTAGCATTTTTTTATGTTTTTTGTTATTTGATTGGTGAAATAGAAAAGAATCTTCAAAGCTCTGTATTTGTATGTTTGCAAAGCCAGAGCAGGAGTTAATTATTCGGTTGAATGTAAAAGAGGAGATTAAGGCTTTCATGAAGATTTTATATGCTAAGTTTTATGTGTATAACTGCAAATGTTGGGACTTGGGCACAAAGTGTATGAGGCTAAAGTATGCTTTTGGCCTGTCAGTAAATGCTTTTGTCTGAAGCATTAGATATAAACTTAGGTCTGTCATTTTTAAATACATTAACCTTTTATTGTTTGATTCTACAAACTAATGAATTAATGTTTTCCAGCCTGTGAAAACTATACTGTTAGGAGACAAGAATGAAGCTGTTGGTGTGGAAACTGAGGATGGCTATTATCTTTATGCTGATACTGTCCTTTCAAATGCTACAGCCAATGTAACTTTCCTCAAGCTACTTCCAGAAGGTTCTCTACCTCCAGATTTTGAAGCATCCATCAAGGGCATTGATTATTCATCACCTGTCTGTAAGATTAATGGTAAGGTATTTATAATAAAGTTGATATAAATTAATGTTTTGGAAGGAAGTAAATACAGTTCGTAAGACAAGAGAACAAATGGGAACATTGGTGAAGGGGGCTAATGGTGAGGTAATAACAAATAGTGGTGAAGTGAGAAGGAGATGGAGTGAGTATTTTGAAGGTTTGTCGAATGTGTTTGATGATAGAGTGGCAGATATAGGGTGTTTTGTTTGAAGTGGTGTGCGAAGTGAGAGGGTCAGGGAGAATGGTTTGGTAAACAGAGAAGAGGTAGTGAAAGCTGTGTGGAAGATGAAAGCTGGCAAGGCTTTGGATGTTACTGCAATGGAATTTATTGAAAAAGGGGGTGACTGTGTTGTTGATTGGTTGATAAGGATATTCAGTGTATGTATGGTTCATGGTGAAGTGCCTGAGGATTGGTGGAATGCATGCATAGTGCCATTGTACAGAGGTATAAGTTTGTTGAGTATTCCTGGGAAATTATTTGGGAAGGTATTGATTGAGAGGGTAAAGGCATGTACAGAACATCAGATTGAGGAAGAGCAGTTTGGTTTCAGAAGTGGTAGAGGATGTGTGGATCAGGTGTTTGCTTTGAAGAACGTATGTGGGAGGTACTTAGAAAAACAGATGAATTTGTATGTAGCATTAATGGATCTGGCATATGATAGAGTTGATAGAGATGCTCTGTGGAAGATGTTAAGAGTATATGGTCTAGGAGGTAAGTTGCTAGAAGCTGTGAAAAGTTTTTACCAAGGATGTAATGCATGTGTACGAGTAGGAAGAGAGGAGAGTGATTGGTTCCCAATGAATGACGGTTTGCAGCAGGGGTGCGTGAATTCTCCATGGTTGTTTAATTTGTTTATGGTTAGGGTTGTTAGGGAGGTGAATGCAAGAGTTTTGGAGAAAGGGGCAAGTATGCAGTCTGTTATGGATGAGAGGGCTAGGGAAGTGAGTTAGTTGTTTGCTGATGATACAGCACTGGTGGCTGATTCGAGTGAGAAACTGCTAAAGTTGGTGACTGAGTTTGGTAAAGTGTGTGAAAGAAGAAAGCTGAGAGTAGATGTGAATAAGAATAAGGTTATTAGGTTCGGTAGGGTTGAGGGACAAGTAAATTGGGAGGTAAGTTTGAATGGAGAAAAACTGGAGGAAGTGAAGAGTTTTAGATACCTGGGGGTGGATTTAGCAGCAAATGGAACCATGGAAGCAGAAGAGAGTCACAGGGTGGGGGAGGGGGGCGAAGGTTCTGGGAACGTTGAAGAATGTGTGGAAGGCAAGAACATTATCTCGGAGAGCAAAAATGGGCATGTTTGAAGGAATAGTGGTTCCAACAATATCACATGGTTGCAAGGCGTGGGCTATAGATAGGGTTGTGTGGAGGAGGGTGGATGTGTTGGAAATGAAATGTTTGAGGACATCATGTGGTGTGAGGTGGTTTGATCGAGCAAGTAATGAAAGGGTAAGAGAGATGTGTGGTAATAAAAAGAGAGTGGTTGAGAGAGCAGAAGAGGGTGTATTGAAATGGTTTGGTCACATGGAGAGAATGAGTGAGGAAAGATTGACAAATAGGATATATGTGTCAGAGGAAGAGGGAACAAGGAGAAGTGGGAGATCAAATTGGAGGTGGAAGGACGAAGTGAAAAAGATGTTGAGTGATCGGGGCCTGAACATACTGGAGGGTGAAAGTTGTGCAAGGAATAGAGTGAATTGGAACGATATGGTATACTGGGGTCAATGTGCTGTCAGTGGATTGAACCAAGGCATGTGAAGCATCTGGGGTAACCCATGGAAAGTTTTGTGGGGCCTGGATGTGGAAAGGGAGCTGTGATTTTGGTGCATTATTACATGACAGCTAGAGACTGAATGTGAGTGAATGTGGTCTTTGTCGTCATTTCCTAGTGCTGCCTGGCACACATGCCGGGGGAGGGGGGTGCTGTTTCATGTGTGGTGGGGTGGCGACGGGAATGGATGAAGGCAGCAAGTATGAATATATACGTGTTTACATATGTATATGTCTGTGTATGTATATGTATGTAAACATTGAAATGTATGGGTATGTATATGTGCATTAGTGGGAATTTATATATATACATATATACATGTGTATGTGGGTGGGTTGGTCCATTCTTTTGTCTGTTTCATTGTGGTACCTCACTAATGCAGGAGACAGTGACTAAATATATAAAAAAAAGAGTAAAGATACTATTTATAATTTTATCTCATTTCATTTCAGACTTTTTTACCATTTCCCACATTTGCAAGGTTGTGCCAGGAACAGATGAAGAAAAGGCCTCATTCACTCACAATTGTTCTCTAGCTGTCATGAATAATGCACCAAAACCACAACCCCCTATCCATAACCAGCCCCCACAGACCTTTCTATGGTTTCCTCTGGCTGCTTTGCATGCCCTGGTTTGGTCCATCAACTGTATGTCACTCCATATTATAATTTTTACTTTTTTCCAGAACAAACTAGTTCCATTGACATTAAATATTTGTTCTGGCAAATATTTCTCATCCACAACTATCCTATGCAGTTCCAGAAAATTTGACACCTTCAGTTTTGGCACTTCCTGCCTCACTGCTAACCTTTACATTGTGAAAATTTTGATGCCTTTTGAAGTGTTAAAAATTGACACCTATGGCGGCAGAAGTGAGTCATAGAGTGGGAGAGAGGGCAAAAGTTCTGGGAGCGATGATGAATGTGCAGGAAACAGAGAATGATATCTCGGAGAGCAAAAATGGGTATGTTTGAAGGAATAATAGTTTCAACAATATTATATGGTTGCAAGGGTTGAATGGAGGAGGGTGGATGTATTTGAAATGTTTGAGGACAATATGTGGTATGAGGTGGTTTGATCGAGTAAGTAATGGAAGGGTAAGAGATATGTGATATTAAAAAGAGTGTGGTTCAAAGAGCATAAGAGGGTGTGCTGAAATGGTTTGGACATATGGAGAGAATGAGTGAGGAAAGGCTGACTAAGAGGATATAGGTGTCAGAGAGGTGGAGGGAACAAGGAGAAGCAGGAGACCAGATTGGAGGTGGAAGGATGGAGTGAAAAAGATTTTGAGTGATTGGGGCCTGAACATGCTGGAGGGTAAGTGTGCAAGGAATAGAGTGAATGAGAATGATGTGGTATACTGGGGTTGATGTGCTGTCAGTGGACTGAACTAGGGCATGTGAAATGTCTGGGATAAACCATGGAAAGCTGTGTGTGGGCTGGATGTGGATAGGGAGCTGTGATTTTGGTGCATTACACATGACAGCTAGAGACTAAGTGTGAATGAATGTGGCCTTTATTGTCTGTCTTCCTGGTGCTACCACAGAAGCAGAGGGTGGTGGTGCTGTTTCCTGTGGGGCGGGGTGACACTGGGAATGGATGAAGGCAGGTGTATGTACATGTGTATATATATATGTGATTATATGAGTGGATGGGTCTTTCTTTGTCCGTTTCCTGGCCTTACCTCACTGATGTGGGAAACGGCGATCGAATCAAATGAATAAATAATAATATATTGTTATTATTATGATTATGATAGTGATGGTGATTTTCACAGTCGCCCTCAAATCCATACCCAACTTTAAAGCCAACCCCAACACTGGAGAAAATGCAGTCATGCCTCATCATTGCTGCACCATTCACTTGAACTGTGAGAAAACAGAATTGTTGAATGAAGCCTACACACAGGCCATTGCTGGTCAAATACCAGATAAGTAATGATGTTTTAATCTTTGTATATAGTAACTGTGTAATTTAGCAATATAATCCCATTATATTATGTACTACTTAAGTCAACAGGCCATGATTCCTGCTGTAGGACAACTTTAGGTTGATCATTTATAGGTAAGAAAGAAGTATCCTTGAACTTTCTGCATCCCAATTATGATTTCTCTGGTCTTTGGTATCAAAACAGCGCACCCTTGAGTTACAGTTGGCCACACATTAATCGTGATGCAGTCGCTTGCCGAATATTGTACGATCTAGCTAGTGGTGTGGGTAACCTCACCTTTTGTGCTCTTAGCTTGTGTGATGAAGTGGTGCCTTAAGAAGGTACTTTTCAAAAACATACTGTATCTCTCATGAATCCCATGAATCAAATTAGAGTTAGGATGAAAGGGGGGTTGCCATACTTTAAGGAGAACAAGATGTTTAGGAAGAAGTTGAACGGTCTGGAGAACAAGTAACAAACCGGGAATTAGTGAAGGGAGCTGATAGAGAAGTGTAAAGCAAAGAAGAGTTGAAGAGGAGATGGAATAAATATCTTGAGGGATTGGTACATGTGTTAGATGATAAGGTGATACATGTGGCATACTTGAAACATGGAGGTATGTGATGCAAGAGAATCATGGTGGATAGTTCAGAAAAAAGAGTAGAGAGGGTGATAACCTTCCATAAATCAGTGTGGCAAAGACAGTTGAATTTTTCAAGAAAGGTGGTAAGTGCTGATGATTGGTTGTTTGGAATTTTCATAGTATATGTCTCAAGGTGAGGTGCCTGGTAATTGGTGTAATTCTTGTTTAGTGCCACTGTATGTAGGCATGGAGTACAAAAGTTGAATGTTTAAAATACAGAGTTATGTTTGTTAAGAATAATATGTAAGTTCTGTGGGAGAGTGGTGATTGTGATGGTGGTGGCATGCTGAGAGCATCAGATTGGGAAGGAGTGATAGAGGATGCGTGGATCAGGTGTTTGATTTGAGTAAACTGTGTAAGGAATATTTAAGAGAAAGAGAAGGATTTGTATGTGGGTGTCATGGATATGGAGAAATCGTGTTATAAGGTACATAGAGATGGTTTTTTGATGTTGCTATGAACATATGGTGTAGGAGGAAAGGTATTAGAAGCAGAGGAGTTTCTGTCAAAAGAATAAGGCATGTGTGCAAGTAGGAAGAACAGAGGTGGGTGGTGAGATGGTAAATGCAAGGTTCTTAGGGAAAGAGGCAGGTCTTCAGTATGTTGGGGGTGGGGCACTTGATAGATGTGTCCATAGCTGTTTGCTGATGACACGGCTCTATTGGCAGACTTTAGTCAGAAACTGCAAAAGCTGGTGAGGGAGAGTGGGTGAGAAGAGAAAGTCAAGATTTAATGCATGCATGCATAGTGCCATTGTACAAAGGCGAAGGGGATAAGAGTGAGTGCTCAAATTACAGAGGTATAAGTTTGTTGAGTATTCCTGGTAAATTATATGGGAGGGTATTGATTGAGAGGGTGAAGGCATGTACAGAGCATCAGATTGGGGAAGAGCAGTGTGGTTTCAGAAGTGGTAGAGGATGTGTGGATCAGGTGTTTGCTTTGAAGAATGTATGTGAGAAATGCTTAGAAAAGCAAATGGATTTGTATGTAGCATTTATGGATCTGGAGAAGGCATATGATAGAGTTGATAGAGATGCTCTGTGGAAGGTATTAAGAATATATGGTATGGGAGGCAAGTTGTTAGAAGCAGTGAAAAGTTTTTATCGAGGATGTAAGGCATGTGTACGTGTAGGAAGAGAGGAAAGTGATTGGTTCTCAGTGAATGTAGGTTTGCGGCAGGGGTGTGTGATGTCTCCATGGTTGTTTAATTTGTTTATGGATGGGGTTGTTAGGGAGGTAAATGCAAGAGTTTTGGAAAGAGGGGCAAGTATGAAGTCTGTTGGGGATGAGAGAGCTTGGGAAGTGAGTCAGTTGTTGTTCGCTGATGATACAGCGCTGGTGGCTGATTCATGTGAGAAACTGCAGAAGCTGGTGACTGAGTTTGGTAAAGTGTGTGAAAGAAGAAAGTTAAGAGTAAATGTGAATAAGAGCAAGGTTATTAGGTACAGTAGGGTTGAGGGTCAAGTCAGTTGGGAGGTGAGTTTGAATGGAGAAAAACTGGAGGAAGTAAAGTGTTTTAGATATCTGGGAGTGGATCTGGCAGCGGATGGAACCATGGAAGCGGAAGTGGATCATAGGGTGGGGGAGGGGGCGAAAATTCTGGGAGCCTTGAAGAATGTGTGGAAGTTGAGAACATTATCTCGGAAAGCAAAAATGGGTATGTTTGAAGGAATAGTGGTTCCAACAATGTTGTATGGTTGCGAGGTGTGGGCTATGGATAGAGTGGTGCGCAGGAGGATGGATGTGCTGGAAATGAGATGTTTGAGGACAATGTGTGGTGTGAGGTGGTTTGATCGAGTAAGTAACGTAAGGGTAAGAGAGATGTGTGGAAATAAAAAGAGCGTGGTTGAGAGAGCAGAAGAGGGTGTTTTGAAATGGTTTGGGCACATTGAGAGAATGAGTGAGGAAAGATTGACCAAGAGGATATATGTGCCGGAGGTGGAGGGAACGAGGAGAAGAGGGAGACCAAATTGGAGGTGGAAAGATGGAGTGAAAAAGATTTTGTGTGATTGGGGCCTGAACATGCAGGAGGGTGAAAGGAGGGCAAGGAATAGAGTGAATTGGAGCGATGTGGTATACCGGGGTTGACGTGCTGTCAGTGGATTGAATCAAGGCATGTGAAGCGTCTGGGGTAAACCATGGAAAGCTGTGTAGGTATGTATATTTTGCGTGTGTGGGTGTGGGTTGGGCCATTTCTTTCGTCTGTTTCCTTGCGCTACCTCGCAAACGTGGGAGACAGCAAAAAAAAAAAAAAAAAAAAAAAAAGTTAATAAAATTAAGATGATAATGTTGAGTAAGAGAGAGGGAGTGCGAGTTTGCATAGAGAGTACTTGGAGAAAGTCGAGAATTTTAGACTCTTGGGAGTGGATTTGGCAATGGAGGGAATCTTGGGAGTGGAAGTAAGTCAGAGGATAGATGAAGTGGCTGTCTTAGGTGCAGTGAAGAGTGTTTGAAGGTTTAGCATGGATGCAAGGCTTAGCATGAAAGAGAGTGGATGTATTGGAAACTGAATGTTTGAAAACAGTATGTTATGAGGGTTGTTCTAGTAAGATTACAAGATCAGATGATTTCTACCTCACTATAGTTACTTTTATACCTTTGTTGACTGCACACACAAAGAAAAATAGGAAGAGGAACTTATGGTCATTCACTAATATACTTCTGCATCACACAGTCCCATGATAGAGATGACACTTCCAAGCAGCTGTGATTCAACTTTAGCACCTCCTGGATGCCATGTGGCTCTATTTTTCACCCAGTATGTTCCATATACTCGAGCTGATGGTCGCCTATGGGATGAGAATACTAAAACGGAATATGCTAATAAGGTAAGACTTACAGTATATTTTGTTGTTAGGCTGTCATTTAACACTCATATTGTGTTGTGATTTCACAGGCATTCCTCTTCCTCAAAATGTCATTTTTTCATGAGAAAACTTGTTTTATATATCAGTATGATGGTGCCTTGATATTTTACAGATTTTCAACATAGTGGAAAATTATGCTCTTGGCTTGTTCTATACATATACATCAGTATGATGATGCCCTGATATTTTACAGATCTTCAACACAGTGGAAAATTATGCTCCTGGCTTCATTGGAAGTATAATAGGGATATGAAGTTTTGCCACCACCTGATTTGGAACAAGTGTTTGGACTTACAGGCGGGGTATGTATATATCATACAGATAACTAGTAACACCGTTTTTTTTACAATATTTATATAGTGTTAAAAGAGGTTAGTGTAGATAATTTCCATTATTCATTATTTTCCATAAGGTGAAAAATGTCTGTTAGAGCAAAGAACTTTCAGATGTAATACTAATTGCAAGCTCTTTGTATGTTTTGGTTGTGACTTGATAAATGCAGCTCCAAGTCCTAAACATATTTTTCTTGGGGTTGGGTGAGTGTGTTGTATTTTTGTATCTTTAGGCAAACAGTAGAGGTGTTATGTCTAGAAATGTGTATAGGCTTATGTATTTGATGATTTTCCTTTTTTCTTGCTTTTTTTTCATCTCAATAGCAGGCAGTGTCCAGCAAGGGATATGTAATTCATCTTGTTTTAAACGGTGAAGTTAAAGGATCTTGCCCTCTAAAGGGTTTATTGGAATACAGCAATGTGGCTCCTCCCATTATACATCCACTTGTTTTGATTTATATTGATTTCTTCTGCTATACAGTAGGATGGTTTATACAGGTCTATCTGTTATTATCACTCCATTCTCAGTCTAATGGTGGTGGATTAAATTCAAACAGTTTCCACAACTCTGACATCTTCAGCCCCCTACTGTGTGTGTATTTGTGAAACTTCCATGTTTACAGGATTGTTTCTTACTTTTTCACTTTACACTTGATGGCGATTCAGTTGATGCTAATTCATATTACCATTCATCCCACCTTCATACACAAAGCACTCATTATATTTCCAATTCTTAATCATTCCTTTAACATCTTCATCTGAAATATTCCAAATCCTATTAAGTTTCCTTACTACATCATCCATAGTATATGGCCCATTTTTTCAAACTTAAATTGTTGCAACACGTCCACATCCTTCATCATTCATCTGCAGCCAACATGACGAGGCTGTTTGTTTTTTCAAATGGGTAGATTCTTTTATGAGTGAAGTTCAGCTGATATCAGATGGCCCCACAAGCAGTCCTCAGTTGCAGACTATGTAAGTAGCTGACCAAATATGCAGATAAATTTTGTAGCAGGCAAAGGGCATATGTCTTATGGAAGAGGAGCATAAAACAGTGGTTGCTCTTAATTCCGAGCTTAATGCTGAAATTTACGGCGAACATTATGACCTTGCAAGCATTACCCTAGTGGCAAGCATGGATTTGAAGTCACAGCAATTTCTTTATGCTGTGTATCCACATTTTCAGACAAGGGCTGTCACTCAACTTAGTGAACATGGGAACATATTTAAGCAAAGTAAGTGCATTGTATTATTTGTTTTGTGCTAATTTCTTGTCATAACCTTGTTATATATTTTGCCAGTTGTTTCTAAGAAGAACTGCAATTGATTTGTACCATTTTCATTTAATATAATTTTAATAATTCAGTGTAAGCATTATCAGGTCAAGAAAAATAAGTACCTACATCAGGAAGAAGTTAGACACCGGAAGGGGTTCACCACCTAACCCATCCAAATACTGTGGCTTGGCAGTAGCTACTGCTGCTTAGTTAATGACAGAGAAGTGATGTTTGTTCGAGAGCCAGTATGACAAGTCTTACACTCACACATGTAATTGGTAAGTAGCTAATAACCAGGGAGGTGTATTACCAGCACTACCCGCCTGGATATTGAGAGGGTTAGTGACAGCTGCATAGTGAGCCTGCACTTCTGTGACACCAGATAGCTGTCTTCTCATTTTCTCTCTCCCACATGTAGACTACTAGCATTCCGTTCACAAACATACATTCTCTCCTTGTCACACACAACATTTGACAACACTTAACTTACACAGCTCATTCTTCATATCTCTAGACTTTCCTGTTGTGAGCTCTGTACAGCCCTGCCTTTTGGTAGAATGTTAGGAGAAATAGATAGCAGCAGTAGGTAGGAACATTTAGGCAGGAATATTAAGCAAGATCATTAGGTAGTAGCAGTAGAGGCTGGAAAATTAGGTAGACAATAGATAGGTGTCAGTAGGAACATTGAGTTGGAGCCTCTGCAATCACTACACCTAGTGCTGCCTTCTGTCATTCAGTAGCCTGTTCAGGATGAGGTGTCAAAAGGCTAAAAAGTGGTACTGGAGTTCAGTAGTTATGGAGCCTCTCTTGCCGTGGCCACCCCCTTGAGGGAGTTCTAGGAGGGAACAGGTATCGGAGATATATAGATAGATAGTAGACACTGCAACCAAAGGTGTTGTTTGGTCTCATTAGAGTTTACATAGGTATGATATAATCAGCTCATATTTGTCATATGATTGTGTTTGTATGGTAACAGTAAAAATGATTACATAATAATCTTTAATTTCATATATTAATGAAATTAAAATAGATATTAAAAGTTTTTCAAGGTTATTCTAAAAGCTAGTTATAATAAAGAGGATTTAGGGACAGTGTTCATTACAATATTAATGAATATTAAGCAAGATCATTAGGTAGTAGCAGTAGAGGCTGGAAAATTAGGTAGACAATAGATAGGTGTCAGTAGGAACATTGAGTTGGAGCCTCTGCAGTCACTACACCTAGTGTTGCCTTCTGTCATTCAGTAGCCTGTTCAGGATGAGGTGTCAAAGGCTAAAAAGTGGTACTGGAGTTCAGTAGTTATGAAGCCTCTCTTGCCGTGGCCACCCCCTTGAGGGAGTTCTAGGAGGGAACATGTATCGGAGATATATAGATAGATAGTAGACACTGCAACCAAAGGAGGTGTTGTTTGGTCTCATTAGAGTTTACATAGGTATGATATAATCAGCTCATATTTGTCATATGATTGTGTTTGTATGGTAAGTAAAAATGATTAGATAATAATCTTTAATTTTATATATTAATGAAATTAAAATAGATATTAAAAGTTTTTCAAGGTTATTCTAAAAGCTAGTTATAATAAAGAGGATTTAGGGAAAGTGTTCATTACAATATTAAAGATTATATGGATATAAATGACAGAGTTGATACTCATCTTTTTTAAAGTTTGCTCACAAGAAAATGGAGTTGAGGCTTAGATACATTACATTGTGATTTCAGCATAAAAATATTTTGATTTTTACTTTCAGATTGGGCTGAAGATGGACCTGAAAGGCTTTCTTTTACTAGATTCCAAACAAGCTGAATTCTCCAACTCCTAAGTTCCTCATTGTCAGCTCAGCCTCAGAACAGTGAAACAAGACCTGCCACATGCTCCTCTCACAGGCCTGCATGCTTCCTTATCAGCTCCTGTGTCACATTCAGAAACAACTGACGTGCCACATCCTTGAAGCTTTATGTACTTCTAGAGGAGGAAAGAAGAGAAAAATCACAGAGGATGTTACATGGCAAGAAGTGTTGGGAGGAATGGTAGAGCCCAGCTGAAGCAAGTAAATGAATCGAGGGAGGAATTTAAGCCCATCATCATGTTAGGTCAGCAACCACTGAGACAAAGGGAACGCTTTAGAAAGCATGTTTGCAGAATTTAAAGGAATTTCAGAAGAGATTATAAAGTTTATTGGTGAAGCTTTGGCAGATTATGTATAACAAATTTAAGGGCACCGATAATGATTAAGTATTTCTGTAAACTTCATGAAATGACCTGGCTTATTTTTGAAGACATTTTTCACTTCATCCATCATTTGTAAATACTTTTCCTTCCTTGCCATATTTCAATAAAGGCCTGGCCTTAAAAAAAAACAGAAAAGAAAAAAAACTAATTTAGAAAACATGTATTTAGTTTTTGTTTTATTTATGGAAAGCACCTAAGAATATTTTGAAGAAAACACACCACCAAACTGTCACCATATTTTGCAGTTCAGCAAACAACAACTCGCTTCCCACACCCTCTCATAAATAAACTAAATTAGGTTACATCACTCATCCTTGCTGCAGACCAACCTTCACATGGCTCCATTCACTCTCGTGTCTTCCTACTTGTACACAAGCCTTACACCCTTTATAAAAAGTTCTCACTGCTTCAAAGATACAAGATTTGGAACCGGTTTATTAAGGAAGAAGGAGAGGCAGAAACTAAGATAACACCATTGGTACAAAAGTATTTCTAGTTTGTGGCTTATGAAATTTTTTGTGGACAAAATGGAACTATACAAATTTTTCCAACAAAGCTATCCAGTTTGTATAATTGTCACTATTATTCAAGTTGCAGTTCACGGTGCATTAAAGAACATTCATTGGTGTATTATTAGCCAAGGAGCTCCAGTTTATAACTAAAATAGCACTTTCTTTTTCTTTTAAACTATTTGCCATTTCCCGCGTTAGCGAGGTAGCGTTAAGAACAGAGGACTGGGCCTTTGTGGAATATCCTCCCCCCCCTCCCCCCCTCTTTTGGAAAATTAAAAAAAAAAAAAAAAAAAAGGAGGATTTCCAGCCCCCCCCCCCCCCCTTTAGTCGCCTTCTACGACACGCAGGGAATACGTGGGAAGTATTCTTAATCCCCTATCCCCAGGGATAATAGCACTACTGCAATTAATACAATAATCATTTTTAACATTAAACAGCATTTGATTCTTGTCCTGTATTTATGTTGCTTGGGTTTAGCATCAATCCTTACCAGTCTGCCCAGTATAAACCATTTTGCAGCTTTTATGTGGTATTCTGCAGAACTTACTGGTGAGTTTTTAATTAAGAATACTACATCACTCATATACCCCTTCATTTCTTCAGTCCATCTACTTTCAAATAGTCCATTTCGAAATCCTGGATTCTTGACTTCTGTTGCTCGCCTTTTCCAGTCTCTCTCATCCCATATCACTCATACTGTAAAATGAACTGTTCATGATCACAGCTTTGTTTCATAAAACGTAAACATATTTTCTTTCACCTGTCAATTTCTGTTGATGTGGAGGGGTAGGTGACAACACTAACTTCAGTGGGGTTCCAGTGATGAGTTGTGCAAACACCAGTAGGTCAAGATTGTTCTTCAATGAAATCAGATTATCTGTGGAAGACTGAGTAAGGCTGGTTGCAGTCTTGAAAGTTTCAGAAAACCAGCCTACATTTCCTTGGATCTTTTACTGTATTGCTGCTACACATTTTCTTGAGCATTTACATTTGACAAGAGAACCTTTACATGAAGTTTTTGATTTTTTCCAGAACATCTTCCATGGTGCTATGACTGTGGATCAAATGTTCATATCCCGGCCTTCACCTCTTCAGCCAGGTCCATTCACCCCTATCAATGGCCTCTTCATGTGTGGTGCTGGAGCACACCCTGGTGGTGGAGTTATGGGAGCTGCTGGTCGCCTTGCTGCCCATGCTGTTTTGAGATATTAAGTGTGCAAATATTTGGTTTTATAGGTATATTAGATTAAACAAGACCTTTCAAAGAACTTTCAAGCATGACTGTTTAAAATTTTTAAACTTGCAATAAACCATTCATTATGATTAGTCTGATTATGAGTTTGAAAAACATAGTTATGTAAAAAGAAAGTAGTTAAATCTGTAGCTCTCACTAAACATTCAAAGATTAAATTTT
Source organism: Panulirus ornatus (assembly GCF_036320965.1). NCBI lineage: Eukaryota > Metazoa > Arthropoda > Malacostraca > Decapoda > Palinuridae > Panulirus > Panulirus ornatus. Next base: position 22,599,457 of record NC_092255.1, on the reverse strand, counting down.
TTTAAAAGACTATATACATTTTTCATTAAGTGTCATCAAGCAGAGTTAGAGAAGAAAGGAGCTGTATGATAGGCAAACAGACAGCCCCCTTTTTTTTTTTTTTATTTCAGCAATGGTTCAAGTAAAACCATATATGATTATGACAGAGCATTACTTTACCAGTAAGCACTTTATGAAGTCTGTTGGGATTTGGCAACATAAGATAAAACAGAAAATCCTTAAACCTCCTTTCTGGTCTCATTACCCTTGCTTTCTACACTTCTGACACAGATTCTCTTTGTAAGTCATTCATTCATTCTCTCAGAATGTCCAAACAATTTTCATACCTCTTTGGTCAGCTCTCTCAACCACACTTTCTCCTGCTGCTGTAATTCCCTACTTGATCACCCTACCAACACATCCATCCTTTTGGGATTAGGGTCCAGTACTCATAATCATATATAAAATACTGTTGGGACTACTAAACCTTCAAACATACCCAGCTTTAACCTAAGAGACATCGAAGACTCTTTCCAGATTCTCTCGCAATTGCGTCCCAAGGACTTGATTTTCCTCTACCACTTATGACCCTTTTCAGCTTCCATGGTTCCAGACACTACCATATTCATTACCAAGTACCTGATTGCTTAATAATTTATTATTTATTTTGCTTTGTCGCTGTCTCCCGCGATTAGCGAGGTAGCGCAAGGAAACAGATGAAAGAATGGCCCAACCCACCCACATACACATGTATATACATACACGTCCACACACGCAAACATACATACCTATACATCTCAATGTATACATATATATACACAAAGACATATACATATATACACATGTACATAATTCATAGTGTCATTCCCATCGCCACCTCGCCACACATGGAATAGCAACCCTCTCCCCCCTCATGTGTGCGAGGTAGCGCTACGCTAGGAAAAGACAACAAAGGGCCCCATTCGTTCACACTCAGTCTCTAGCTGTCATGTAATAATGCACTAAAACCACAGCTCCCTTTCCACATCCAGGCCCCACAGAACTTTCCATGGTTTATCCCAGACGCTTCACATGCCCTGGTTCAATCCACTGACAGCACGTCGACCCCGGTATACCACATCGTTCCAATTCACTTTATTCCTTGCACACCTTTCACCCTCCTGCATGTTCAGGCCCCAATCACTCAAAATCTTTTTCACTCCATCTTTCCACCTCCAATTTGGTCTCCCACTTCTCCTCGTTCCCTCCACCTCTGACACATATATCCTCTTGGTCAATCTTTCTTCACTCATTCTCTCCATGTGACCAAACCATTTCAAAACACCTTCTGCTCTCTCAACCACACTCTTTTTATTACCACACATCTCTCTTACCCTATTATTACTTACTCGATCAAACCACCTCACACCACATATTGTCCTCAAACATCTCATTTCCAGCACATCCATCCTCAAGACTTGGCCTTAAAGGGAAGAAACCTCATTTGGCCTCCTTAGCTGTTCCTTGTTTTGAAAAAGTAAAACAGCCCCCAACTCATACTACTTTTAGTTGCCTTCTATGACATCCAGGGAATACGTGGTAAGTAGTCCTTCTCACCTATCCCCAGGGATAATGTATATATATTATTATTATTTTTTTTTTTTTTTTTTTTTTTTTTTTTTTTTTTTTTTTTTTTTATACTTTGTCGCTGTCTCCCGCGTTTGCGAGGTAGCGCAAGGAAACAGACGAAAGAAATGGCCCAACCCCCCCCCCCCATACACATGTACATACACACGTCCAGACACGCAAATATACATACCTACACAGCTTTCCATGGTTTACCCCAGACGCTTCACATGCCTTGCTTCAATCCACTGACAGCACGTCAACCCCTGTATACCACATGACTCCAATTCACTCTATTTCTTGCCCTCCTTTCACCCTCCTGCATGTTCAGGCCCCGATCACACAAAATCTTTTTCACTCCATCTTTCCACCTCCAATTTGGTCTCCCTCTTCTCCTCGTTCCCTCCACCTCCGACACATATATCCTCTTGGTCAATCTCTCCTCACTCATTCTCTCCATGTGCCCAAACCATTTCAAAACACCCTCTTCTGCTCTCTCGACCACGCTCTTTTTATTTCCACACATCTCTCTTACCCTTACGTTACTTACTCGATCAAACCACCTCACACCACACATTGTCCTCAAACATCTCATTTCCAGCACATCCATCCTCCTGCGCACATCTCTATCCATAGCCCACGCCTCGCAACCATACAGCATTGTTGGAACCACTATTCCCTCAAACATATTTTATTTTCCATTATACTTAGTCGCTGTCTCCCGCGTTAGCGAGGTAGCACAAGGAAACAGATGAAAGAATGGCCCAACCCATCCACATACACATGCATATACATAAACGCCCACAAACATACATATACATACACAAACATATACATATATACACATGTACATATTCATGCTTGCTGCCTTCATCCATTCCCGTCGCCACCCTGCCACACGGAATGGCACCCCGCTCCCCCCATGTGCACACGAGGTAGTGCTAGAAAAAGACAACAAAGGCCACATTCGTTCACACTCAAGTCTCTAACTGTCATGTGTAATGCACTGAAACCACAGCTCCCTTTCCACATCCAGGCCCCACAAAACTTTCTATGGTTTACCCAAGACACTTCACATGCTGTGGTTCAATCCATTGACAGCATGTTGACCTCTGTATGCCACATCATTCCAATTCACTCTTTTCCTTGCACGCCTTTCACCCTCCTGTATGTTCAGGCCCCAATTACTCAAAATCATTTTCACTCCATCCTTCCACCTCCAATTTGGTCTCTCACTTCTCCTCATTCCCTCTACCTTTGACACATTTATCCTCTTTGTCACTAATTCTCTCCATGTGACTAAACCATTTCAATACACCCTCTTCTGCTCTCTCAACCACACTTTTTAATACCATGCACCTCTCTTACCCTTTTATTACTTAATCAAACCACCTCACACCACATATTGTCCTCAAACATCTCATTTCCAACACTTCCACCCTCCTCCGCACACCCCTATCTATAGCCCAGGCCTCACAACCATATAACATTGTTGGAACCACTATTCCTTCAAACATACCTATTTTTGCTCTCTGAGATAACGTTCTTGCCTTTCACACATTCTTCAACGCTCCAAGAACTTTCGCCCCCTCCCCCACCCTGTGACTCACTTCTGCTGCCAAATCCACTCCCAGACATCTAAAACACTTCACTTCCTCCAGTTTTTCTCCACTCAAACTTACCTCCCAACCTACTTGTCCCTCAACCCTACTGAACCTAATACTAATAACCCTGCTCTTACACATTTACTCTCAGCTTTTGCCTTTCACACACTTTACCAAACTCAGTCACCAACTTCTGTAGTTTCTCACCTGAATCAGCCAACAGCGCTGTATCATGAGCGGACAACAATTGATTCACTTCCCAAGCCCTCTCATCCACAACAGACTGCATACTTGCCCCTCTCTCCAAAACTCTTACATTCACCTTACTAACAACCCCATCCATAAACAAATTAAATAACCATGGAGACATCATGCACCCGTGCCGCAAACCATCATTCACTGGGAACCAATCACTTTCCTTTCTTCGTACTCGTACACATGCCTTACATCCTCGAAAAAACTTTTCACTGCTTCTAGAAACTTATCTCTCACACCATATACTCTTAATACCTTCCACAGAGCATTTTTATCAACTCTTATCATATGCCTTCTCCAGATCCATAAATGCTACATACAGATCCATCTGTTTTTCTATTTCTCACATACATTCTTCAAAGCAAACACCTGATCCACACATCCTCTACCACTTCTGAAACCACACTGTTCTTCCCCAATCTGATGCTCTGTGCATGCCTTCCCCTTCTCAATCAAATGACATAATGGGAGAGGGGGAGGATTGGGATGTACTGAGGGAAGCAGTGATGGCTTGCACAAAAGATGCCTGTGGCATGAGAAAGGTAGGAGGTTGGTAGATCAGAAAGGGTTGTGAGTGGTGGGATGAAGTAAGATTTGGACAATTTCTGCAGGGAAATAGTGCAAATGACTGGGAGATGTATAAAAGAAAGAGGCAAGAGGTCAAGAGAAAGGTGCAAGAGGTGACAAAAAGAGGGCAAATGAGAGTTGGGGTGATAGAGTACCATTAAATTTTGGGGAGAATAAAAAGATGTTTTGGAAGGAGGTAAATAAAGTGCATAAGACAAGAGAACAATTGGGAACATCGATGAAGGGGGCAAATAACAAGTAGTGGTGAAGTGAGAGGGAGAAGGCGCGAGTATTTTGAAGGTTTGTTGAATGTGTTTGATAGAGTGGCAGATATAGGGCGTTTTGGTCAAGGTGGTGTGTGAAGTGAGAGGGTCAGGGAGAATGATTTGGTAAACTGAGAAGGGGTAGTGAAAGCTTTGTGGAAGATGAAAGCCAGCAAGACAGTGGGTGTGGATGGTATTGCTGTGGAATGTATTAAAAAAGGGGGTGACTGTTGTTGACTGGTTGGTGAGGATATTCAATGCATGTATGGTTCATACTGAAGTGCCTAAGAGTTGGTGGAATGCATTCATAGTGCCAATGAACAAAAGGCAAAGGGGATAAAGGTGAGTGTTCAAATTACAGAGGTATAAGTTTGTTGAGTATTCCTGGGAAATTATATGGGAGGGTATTGATTGAGAGAGTGAAGGCATGTACAGAGCATCAGGTTGGGGAAGAGCCATGTGGTTTCAGAAGTGGTAGAGGATGTGTGGATCAGGTGTTTGCTTTGAAGAATGTATGTAAGAAATAGAAAAACAAATGGATTTGTATGTGGCATTTATGGGTCTGGGGAAGGCATATGATAGAGATGATATAGATGCTCTGTGGAAGGTATTAAGAGTATATGGTGTGGGAGGTAAGTACCTAGAAGCAGTCAAAAGTTTTTATCGAGGATATAAAGCTTTGCATGTGTATGAGTAGGTTTGTGGCAGGGGTGCGAGATATCTCCATGGTTGTTTAATTTGTTTATGGATGGGGTTGTTAGGAAGGTGAATGCAAGAATTTTGGGTAAAGGGGCTGGGGAGGGGGCGAAGGCTCTGGGAGTGTTGAAGAATGTGTGGAAGGCGAGAACATTATCTCGGAGAGCAAAAAAGGAATAGTGGTTCCAACAATGTTATATGATTGCTAGGCGTGGGCTATAGATAGGATTGTGCAGAGGAGGGTGGATGTGTTGGAAATGAGATGTTTGAGGACAATATGTGGTGTGAAGTGGTTTGATTGAGTAAGTAATGAAAGGGTAAGAGAGATGTGTGGTAATAAAAAGACTGTGGTTGAGAGAGCAGAAGAGGATGTATTGCAATGTTTTGCTCACTTGGAGAGAATGAGTGAGAAAAGATTGACAAAGAGGATATGTGTGTCAGAGGTAGAGAGAACAAGAAGTGGGAGACCAAACTGGTGGCAGAAAGATGGAGTGAAAAAGATTTTGAGTGACTGGTGCCTGAACATAGAGGAGGGTGAAAGGTGTGCAAGGAATAGTGAATTGGAACGATGTAATATACCGGGGTCGATGTGCTGTCAATGGATTGAACCAAGGCATGTGAAGTGTCTGGGGTAAACCATGGAAAGTTTTGTGGGGCCTGGATGTGGAAAAGGAGCTGTGGTTTGGGTGCATTACACATGACAGCTACAGACTGAATGTGAACAAATGTGGCCTTTTGTCTTTTCCTGGAGCTACCTTGCGGTGGGAGGGGGGCATCCTATTTCATGTATGGCGGGATTGTGATAGGAATGAATAAAGACAGCAAGTATGAATATGTACATGTGTATGTATGTATATGTCTGTGTATGTATATGTTGAAATGTATAGGTATGTATATGTTCGTGTGTGTGTGTGTACATATATATGTGCATGTGGGTGGGTTGGGCCATTCTTTCATTTGTTTCCTTGTGCTACCTCACTAACACAGGAGACAGCAACATAATATAACAGAATAGACAGAATATATAGAATATTTATAGTTTTGGAAAGAAAGCTGAGAGTAAATGAATAAGAGCAAGGTTAGGTACAGTAGGGTTGAGGGACAAGTCAATTGGGAGGTAAGTTTGAATGGAGAAAAACTGGAGGAAGTGAAGTGTTTTAGATATCTGGGAGTGGATTTGGCAGCGGATGGAACCATGGAAGCGGAAGTGAATCATAGGGTGGGGGAGGGGGCGAAAGTTCTGGGAGCGTTGAAGAATGTGTGGAAGTCGAGAACGTTATCTTGGAAAGCAAAAATGGGTATGTTTGAAGGAATGGTGGTTCCAACAATGTTATATAGTTGCAAGGCGTGTGCTATAGATAGAGTTGTGCGGAGGAGGGTGGAAGTGTTGGAACTGAGATGTTTGAGGACAATATGTGGTGTGAGGTGGTTTGATTAAGTAATAAAAGGGTAAGAGAGATGTATGGTAATAAAAAGAATGTGGTTGAGAGAGCATAAGAGGGTGTTTTGAAATGTTTTGGTCACATGGAGAGAATGAGTGAGGAAAGATTGACCAAAAGGATATATGTGTCAGAGGTGGAGGGAACGAGGAGAAGTGGGAGACCAAATTGGAGGTGGAAAGATGGAGTGAAAAATATTTGAGTGATCGAGGCCTGAACATGCAGGAGAGTGAAAGGCATGCAAGGAATAGAGTGAATTGGAACGATGTGGTATAACAGGGTTGATGTGCTGTCAATGGATTGAACCAGGGCATGTGAAGCATCTGGGGTACACTATGGAAAGTTCTGTGGGGCCTGGATGTGGAAAGGGAGCTGTGGTTTCGGTGCCTTATACATGACAGCTAGAGACCGTGTGAATGAATGTGGCATTTGTTGTCTTTTCCTAGAGCTACCTTGTGCACATGCAGGGGTAGGGGGTTGTCATTTCATGTGTGGCGGGTGGCAACAGGAATGAATAAGGGCAGTCAGCATGAATTATGTACGTGAGTATATAACTGTATACGTTAAGATGTATAGGTATGTATATGTGCTGTGTGTGGACGTGTATGTATATACATGTGTATGTGGGTGGGTTGGGCCATTCTATCATCTGCTTGCTTGCGCTACCTTGCTAACGCGGGAGACAGCGACAAAGTATTGCAGTGGAATTTATTAAAAAAGGGGGTGACTGTATCGTTGACTGGCTGGTAAGGTTATTTAATGTATGTATGACTCATGGTGAGGTGCCTGAGGAATGGCGGAATGCTAGCATAGTGCCATTGTACAAAGGCAGAGGGGATAAGAGTGCTCAAATTACAGAGGTATAAGCTAGCTGAGTATTCCTGGTAAATTATATGGGAGGGTGTTGATTGAGAGGGTGAAGGCATGTACAGAGCATCAGATTGGGGAAGAGCAGTGTGGTTTCAGAAGTGGTAGAGGATGTGTGGATCAGGTGTTTGCTTTGAAGAATGTATGTGAGAAATACTTAAAAAGGCAAATGGATTTGTATGTAACTTTTATGGATCTGGAGAAGGCATGTGATAGAGTTGACAGAGATGCTCTGTGGATGGTATTAAAAATACATGGTGTGGGAGGCAAGTTGTTAGAAGCAGTGAAAAGTTTTTATTGAGGATGTTAGGCATGTGTACGTGTAGGAAGAGAGGAAGGTGATTGGTTCTCAGTGAATGTAGGTTTGCGGCAGGGGTGTGTGATGTCTCCATGGTTGTTTAATTTGTTTATGGATGGGGTTGTTAGAGAGATGAATGCAAGAGTTTTGGAAAGAGGGGCAAGTATGCAGTCTGTTGTGGATGAGAGAGCTTGGGAAGTGAGTAAGTTGTTCGCTGATGATACAGCGCTGGCGGCTGATTCATGTGAGAAACTACAGAAGCTGGTGACTGAGTTTGGTAAAGAGTGTGAAAGAAGTAAGCTGAGAGTAAATGTGAATAAGAGCAAGGTTATTAGGTTCAGTAGGGTTGAGGGACAAGTCAATTGGGAGGTAAGTTTGAATGGAGAAAAACTGGAAGTGAAGTGTTTTATAGATATCTGGGAGTGGATTTGGCAGTGGATGGAACCATGGAAGCAGAAGTTTATCATAGGGTGGGGGAGGGGGCGAAAGTTCTGGGAGCGTTGAAGAATGCGTGGAAGTTAAGAACATTATCTCGGAAAGCAAAAATGGGTATGTTTGAAGGAATAGTGGTTCCAACAATGTTATATGGTTGCGAGGCGTGGGCTATAGATAGAGTTGTGTGGAGGAGGGTGGATGTGCTGGAAATGAGATGTTTGAGGACAATATTTGGTGTGAGGTGGTTTGATCGATTAAGTAATAATAGGGTAAGAAAGATGTACGGTTATAAAAAGAGTGTGGTTGAGAGAGCAGGAGAGGGTGTTTTGAAATGGTTTGGTCACATGGAGAGAATGAGTGAGGAAAGATTGACCAAGAGGATATATGTGTCAGAGGTGGAGGGAACGAGGAGAAGTGGGAGACCAAATTGGAGGTGGAAAGATGGAGTGAAAAAGATTTTGAGTGATTGGGGCCTAAACATGCGGGAGGGTGAAAGGTGTGCGAGGAATAGAGTGAATTGGAACGATGTGTATACCGGGGTCGATGTGCTGTCAATGGATTGAACCAAGGCATGTGAAGCGTCTGGGGTAAACCATGGAAAGTTCTGTGGGGCCTGGATGTGGAAAGGGAGCTGTGGTTTCAGTGCATTATTACATGACAGCTAGAGACTGCGTGTGAACAAATGGGCCTTTGTTGTCTTTTCCTAGTGCTGCCTCGCGCACATGAGGGGGGAGGGGGTTGCTATTTCATGTGTTGCGGGGTGGCGATGGGTATGAATAAAGGCAGACAGTATGACTTATGTACATGTGTATATATGTATATATCTGTGTGTGTATATATATGTATACATTGAGATGTATAGGTATGTATATTTGTGTGTGTGTACGTGTATGTATATACCAGTGTATGTGGGTGGGTTGGGCCATTGTTTTATCTGTTTCCTTGCGCTACCTTGCTTATGCGGGAGACAGCGGCAAAAAAAAAAAAATATATATATATTATTTATTTATTTATTTTGCTTTATCGGTTTCCCGCGTTAGTGAGGTAGCGCAAGGAAACAGATGAAAGAATGGCCCAATCCACCCCCACACACACACACACACACATATATATATATATATATATATATATATATATATATATATATATATATATATATATATATATATATATATATTTTTTTTTCATACTATTTGCCATTTCCCGCGTTAGCGAGGTAGCGTTAAGAACATAGAACTGGGCCTTAGAGGGAATATCCTCACCTGACCCCCTTCTCTGTTCCTTCTTTTGGAAAATTAAAAAAAAAAACAAGAAAGGGGAGGATTTCCAGCCACCCGCTCCCTCCCCTTTTAGTTGCCTTCTACGACACGCAGGGAATACGTGGGAAGTATTCTTTCTCCCCTATCCCCAGGGATAATATATATATATATACATATATATATATATGTGTGTGTGTGTGTGTGTACACATGTGTACGTGTAGGAAGAGAGGAAAGTGATTGGTTCTCAGTGAATGTAAGTGTGCGGCAGGGGTGTGTGATGTCTCCATGGTTGTTTAATTTGTTTATGGATGGGGTTGTTAGGGAGGTGAATGCAAGAGTTTTGGAAAGAGGGGCAAGTATGAAGTCTGTTGGGGATGAGAGAGCTTGGGAAGTGAGTCAGTTGTTGTTCGCTGATGATACAGCGCTGGTGGCTGATTCATGTGAGAAACTGCAGAAGCTGGTGACTGAGTTTGGTGAAGTGTGTGAAAGAAGAAAGTTAAGAGTAAATGTGAATAAGAGCAAGGTAATTAGGTACAGTAGGGTTGAGGGTCAAGTCAATTGGGAGGTAAGTTTGAATGGAGAAAAACTGGAGGAAGTAAAGTGTATTAGATATCTGGGAGTGGATCTGGCAGCGGATGGAACCATGGAAGCGGAAGTGGATCATAGGGTGGGGGAGGGGGCGAAAATCCTGGGAGCCTTGAAGAATGTGTGGAAGTCGAGAACATTATCTCGGAAAGCAAAAATGGGTATGTTTGAAGGAATAGTGGTTCCAACAATGTTGTATGGTTGCGAGGCGTGGGCTATGGATAGAGTTGTGCGCAGGAGGATGGATGTGCTGGAAATGAGATGTTTGAGGACAATGTTTGGTGTGAGGTGGTTTGATCGAGTAAGTAACGTAAGGGTAAGAGAGATGTGTGGAAATAAAAAGAGCGTGGTTGAGAGAGCAGAAGAGGGTGTTTTGAAATGGTTTGGGCACATGGAGAGAATGAGTGAGGAAAGATTGACCAAGAGGATATATGTGTCGGAGATGGAGGGAACGAGGAGAAGTGGGAGACCAAATTGGAGGTGGAAAGATGGAGTGAAAAAGATTTTGTGTGATCAGGGCCTGAACATGCAGGAGGGTGAAAGAAGGACAAGGAATAGAGTGAACTGGATTGATGTGGTATACCGGGGTTGACGTGCTGTCAGTGGATTGAATCAGGGCATGTGAAGCGTCTGGAGTAAACCATGGAAAGCTGTGTAGGTATGTATATTTGCGTGTGTGGATGTATGTATATACATGTGTATGGGGGTGGGTTGGGCCATTTCTTTCGTCTGTTTCCTTGCACTACCTCGCAAACGCGGGAGACAGCGGCAAAAAAAAAAAAAAAGAAAAATATATATATATATATATATATATATATATATATTTTTTTCATACTATTCGCCATTTCCCGCATTAGCGAGGTAGCGTTAAGAACAGAGGACTGAGCCTTAGAGGGAATATCCTCACTTGGACCCCTCTGTTCCTTCTTTAGGAAATCTAAAAACGAGAGGGGAGGATTTCCAGCCCCCCGCTCCCATATATATATATATATATATATATATATATATATATATTTTTTTTTTCATACATATTCACCATTTCCCGCATTAGCAAGGTGGTGATATATATATATATATATTATTTATTTTTTTATTTATTATACTTTGTCGCTGTCTCCCGCGTTTGCGAGGTAGCGCAAGGAAACAGACGAAAGAAATGGCCCAACCCACCCCCATACACATGTATATACATACGTCCACACACGCAAATATACATACCTACACAGCTTTCCATGGTTTACCCCAGACGCTTCACATGCCTTGATTCAATCCACTGACAGCACGTCAACCCCGGTATACCACATCGCTCCAATTCACTCTATTCCTTGCCCTCCTTTCACCCTCCTGCATGTTCAGGCCCCGATCACACAAAATCTTTTTCACTCCATCTTTCCACCTCCAATTTGGTCTCCCTCTTCTCCTTGTTCCCTCCACCTCCGACACATATATCCTCTTGGTCAATCTTTCCTCACTCATCCTCTCCATGTGCCCAAACCACTTCAAAACACCCTCTTCTGCTCTCTCAACCACGCTCTTTTTATTTCCACACATCTCTCTTACCCTTACGTTACTCACTCGATCAAACCACCTCACACCACACATTGTCCTCAAACATCTCATTTCCAGCACATCCATCCTCCTGCGCACAACTCTATCCATAGCCCACGCCTCGCAACCATACAACATTGTTGGAACCACTATTCCTTCAAACATACCCATTTTTGCTTTCCGAGATAATGTTCTCGACTTCCACACATTCTTCAAGGCCCCCAGAATTTTCACTCCCACCCTATGATCCACTTCTGCTTTTTTTTTCATACTATTCGCCATTTCCCGCGATAGCGAGGTAGCGTTAAGAACAGAGGACTGGGCCTTTGAGGGAATATCCTCACCTGGCCCTCTTCTCTGTTCCTTCTTTTGGAAAATTAAAAAAAACAACGAGAGGGGAGGATTTCCAGCCCCCTGCTCCCTTCCCTTTTAGTCGCCTTCTACGACACGCAGGGAATACGTGGGAAGTATTCTTTCTCCCCTATCCCTGGGGATAACATCTTTTTCTTTCTTTCAAACTATTCGCCATTTCCCGCATTAGCAAGGCAGCGTTAAGAACAGAGGACTGGACCTCTGAGGGAATATCCTCACCTGGCCCCCTTCTCTGTTCCTTTTTTTTTGGGGGGGGGGGGGAACAAGAGGGGAGGATTTCCAGCCCCCCGCTCCCTCCCCTTTTAGTCGCCTTCTAAGACACGCAGGGAATACGTGGGAAGTATTCTTTCTCCCCTATCCCTAGGGATAACATTATATATATATATATATATATATATATATATATATATATATATATATATATATATATATATATATATATTCTTTTGTCTGTTTCCTTGCGCTACCTCGCTAAGGCGGGAGACAGCTACAAAGTATGATAGATAGATAGAATATATATATATATATATATATATATATATATATATATATATATATATATATATATATATATATATATATTTGGAATAAGAGTACTTCCCACGTATTCCCTGCGTGTCGTAGAAGGCGACTAAAAGGGGAGGGAGCGGGGGGCTGGAAATCCTCCCCTCTCGTTTTTTTTTTTTTTAATTTTCCAAAAGAAGGAACAGAGAATTGGGCCAGGTGAGGGTATTCCCTCAAAGGCCCAGTCCTCTGTTCTTAACGCTACCTCGCTAATGCGGGAAATGGCGAATAGTTTGAAAGAAAAAGAAAAGATATATATATATTTATCCCTGGGGATAGGGGAGAAAGAATACTTCCCACGTATTCCCTGCGTGTCGTAGAAGGCGACTAAAAGGGGAGGGAGCGGGTGGCTGGAAATCCTCTCCTCTCGTTTTTTTTTTTTTGATTTTCCAAAAGAAGGAACAGAGAAGGGGGCCAGGTGAGGATTTTCCCTCTAAGGCCCAGTCCTCTGTTCTTAACGCTACCTCGCAAACGCGGGAAATGGCGAATAGTATGAAAAAAAAAAAAAAAAAAAAAAAAAAATATATATATATATATATATATATATATATATATATATATATATATATATATATATATATATTTTTTTTGCTTTGTTGCTGTCTCCCGCGTTTGCGAGGTAGCGCAAGGAAACAGACGAAAGAAATGGCCCAACCCACCCCCATACACATGTATATACATGCGTCCACACATGCAAATATACATACCTACACAGCTTTCCATGGTTTACCCCAGACACTTCACATGCCCTGATTCAATCCACTGACAGCACGTCAACCCCGGTATACCACATCGATCCAATTCACTCTATTCCTTGCCCTCCTTTCACCCTCCTGCATGTTCAGGCCCCGATCACACAAAATATATATATATATATATATATATATATATTCTCTTTTCTTTCAGACTATTCGCCATTTCCTGTGTTAGCGAGGTAGCGTTAAGAACAGAGGACTGGGCCTTTGAGGGAATATCCTCACCTGGCCCCCTTCTCTGTTCCTTCTTTTGGAAAATATGTATATATATATTTCATACTATTTGCCATCTCCTGTGTTAGCAAGGTAATGTTATGAACAGAGGACTCATCCTTTGAGGGAAATCCTTACTTAGCCCCTTCTCTATTCCTTCTTTTGGAAATTTAAAAATGAGAGGGGAGGATTATATATATTATCCCTGGGGATAGAGGATAAAGAATACTTCCTACATATTCTCTGCGTGTTGTAGAAGGCGAATAAAAGGGGAGGGAGTGGGAGGCTGGAAATCCTCCCCCTCTCATATTATCCCTGGGGATAGGGGAGAAAGAATACTTCCCATGTATTCCCTGCGTGTCGTAGAAGGCGACTAAAAGGGGAGGGAGTGGGGGGCTGGAAATCCTCTCCTCTCGTTTTTTTTTTTTTTTTTTTTTTTTTAATTTTTTCCAAAAGAAGGAACAGAGGGGGGCCAGGTGAGGATATTCCACAAAGGCCCAGTCCTCTGTTCTTAATTCTACCTCGCTAACGCGGGAAATGGCGAATAGTTTAAAATATATATATATATATATATATATATATATATATATATATATATATATATATATATATATTGGAAAGGATCACAATTTTGCGCGTGATCAAGATATTCATATGAGTCCATGGGGAAAATGAAACACGAAAAGTTCCCAAGTGCACTTTCGTGTAATAATCACATCATCAGGGGAGACACAAGAGAGAAATGTAACAGTCAGTTGATATACATCGAAGAGACGAAGCTAGGACGCCATTTGGTAAACATGTTTACCAAATGGCCACCTGTGACATGAGCAAATAGGGTGGAAGAATAATGGAGGGAAAGAAATAGTGCAAGAATGCATGGAATGGTGTATGTGAGTGAGGCATGTTAGGACAGGGATAAACAGAGACTTTTTTACCATGGCCATCCCTTGATGAGAGTTCCAGAGGGAATGGGCCACCAGAGATATAGATAGGAATCAACTTGGCTCATAACTGATGAGTGCCTGTGGCCAGTCACTTAAGGAAATGGTTTTCACACTGTTAAGTACTTTGACTGAATTACATAGAGGTCATAGTGTTGAATGAATTGTATCCACAAAAATATATGTGAAAGGAATAATTAAACCTAAATCTACATTTATCAGTTATTTCATAAAAAATACTGCTCACACATTAGTCTATTCAGTAACAGAAATAGTGAAATCTACATTAAGAAAGTCATCAAATTGTACACTATGAATTAATGTGAAAAGTGTTAATAGCTGCTACTTATCATTCATGCTACCAGGGTAAACAAATGTTTCCTTGCAAATATTAGTATCCTTAATTTACATTACAACCAAAGGAGAAGGAATGTTACTGCACTGGTCATCTTGTGTAGGTCAGATTTCTGAAAGGCTAATTTTACCGAGTGATTATAAGCCATTAGTGATTAATGCTGACAGTTCTACAACAATCTGAAACCATGAAGAATACTACCACAATAGCAGATACAAAATTTTTGTGCCCCTCCACCACTAAAGTTTGTGACAATGACTGTATTATAAAACATGCATATATTAGTTATGGAACCTATTAACTTAGTAATAAATTAAGTACATATCCATTTATGAAAATAAAGTTTCATTTATTTACTTGATTTCTTATACTTGATCACCGTTTCCCACGTTAGCGAGGTAGCGCCAGGAGACAGACAAAGAATGGCCTATCCATTCATATATACATTTTTTTACATACTATTTGTCATTTCCCGCATTAGCGAGGTAGCGCTAAGAACAGAGGACTGAGCCTTTAAGGGAAGAATATCCTCACTTGGCCCCCTTCTCTACTCCCCTTTTGGAAATTTAAAAAAAATGAGAGGGAAGGATTTCCAGCCCCCTGCTCCTTCCCCTTTCATCCTTCTACGACACGCAGGGAAAACATGGGAAGTATTCTTTCTCCCCTATCCCTATGGATGCCATATATATATATTATTACACTTTGTTGCTGTCTCCCGCATTAGCGAGGTAGTGCAAGAAAACAGACAAAAGAATGGCCCAACCCACCCTCATACACGTATATACATACATGTCTACATACACACATATACATACCTATACATCTCAACATATACATATATATACACACACAGACATATACATATACACACGTACATAATTCATACAGTCTGCCCTTATTCATTCCCATCGCCACCCCACCACTCATGAAATGAAAACACCCTCCCCTGCATGTGCACGAGGTAGCACTAGGAAAAGACAACAAAGGCCACATTCGTTCACACTGAGTCTCTAGCTGTTATGTATAATGCACCGAAACCACAGCTCCCTTTCCACATCCAGGCCCCACAGAACTTTCCATGGTTTACCCTAGACGCTTCACATGCCCTGGTTCAATCCATTGACAGCACGTAAACCCCGGTATACCACATTGTTCCAATTCACTCTATTCCTTGCACGCCTTTCACCGTCTTGCATGTTCAGGCCCCAATCACTCAAAATCTTTTTCACTCCATCTTTCCACCTCCAATTTGGTCTCCCACTTCTCCTTGTTCCCTCCACCTCTGACACATATATCCTTTTTGTCATCTCTCCTCACTCATTCTCTCCATGTGACCACACCATTTCAAAACACCCTCTTCTGCTCTCTCAACCACACTCTTTTTATTACCACACATCTCTCTTACCCTTACATTACTTATTTGATCAAGCCTCCTCACACCACATATTGTCCTCAAACATCTCATTTCCAGCACATCCACTCTCCTCCGCACAACTCTATCTATAGCCCACACCTTGCAACCATCTAACATTGTTGGAATCACTATTCCTTCAAACATACCCATTTTTGCTTACCAAGATAACGTTCTCAACTTCCACACATTTATCAATGCTCCCAGAACTTTTGCCTCCTCCCCCACCCTATGATTCAATGCTGCTTCCATGGTTCCATCCGCTGCCAAATCCACTTTCAGATATCTAAAACACTTCACTTCCTCCAGTTTTTCTTCATTCAAACTTACATATATATAAGAGCAAGATTATTAGATTCAGCAGGGTTGAGGGACAAGTTAATTTGGAGGTAAGTTTGAACAGAGAAAAACTAGAGGAAGTGAAGTGTTTTAGATATCTCGAGGTGGATTTGGCAGTGGATGGAACCATGGAAGCAGAAGTGAGTCACAGGGTGGGGGAGGGGGGTGAAGGTTCTTGGAGCATTGAAGAATGTGTGGAAGGCCAGAATGTTACCTTGGAGAGCAAAAATGGGTATGTTTGAAGGAATGGTGGTTCTAACAATGTTATGTGATTGCAAGGCATGGACTATAGAAAGGGTAGTGCGGAGGGTGGATGTGTTGGAAATGAAATGTTTGAGGACAATTTGTGGTGTGAGGTGGTTTGATCGGGTAGGTAATGAAAGGGTAAGAGAGATGTGTGGTAATAGAATGAGTGTGGTTGAGAGCAGAAAAGGGTTTATTGGAATGGTTTGGTCACACAGAGAGAATGAGCGAGAAAAGATTGACGAAGAGGATATTTGCGTCAAAGGTGGAGGGAACGAGAAGTGGGAGACCAAATTGGAGGTGGAAGGATGGAATGAAAAAGATTTTCAGCAATCGGGGCCTGAACATAGAGGAGGGTGAAAGGCGTGCAAGGAGTAGAGTGAATTGGAACGATGTGGTATACTGGGGTTGACATGCTGTCAGTGGATTGAACCAGGGCATGTGAAGTGTCTGGGGTAAAAAAAAAAAAAAAAAAAAAAAAAAAAAAAAAAAAAAAAAAAAAAAAATGCGAGGTAGTGCTGGGAAAAGACAACAAAGGCCACATTTGTTCACAGCCTCTAGCTGTCATGTGTAATGTACCAAAACCACAGCTCCCTTTCCACATCCACGCTCCACAAAACTTTCCATGATTTACCCAGACGCTTCACATGCCCTGGTTCAATCCACTGATAGCACATCGACCCCAGTATACCACATCTTTCCAATTCACTTTATTCCTTGCATCCCTTTCAGGCCCCGACTGCTCAAAATCTTTTTCACTCCATCCTTCCTCCTCCAATTTAGTCTCCTGCTTCTCCTCGTTCCCTCTACCTCTGACTTATGTATCCTCTTTGTCAATCTTTCCTCACTCATTATCTCCATGTGACCAAACCATTTCAATAAACCCTCTTCTGCTCTCAACCACACTCACTCTATTACCACACATCTCTCTTAGCCTTTTATTACTTACTTGATCAAACCACCTCACACCACATACTGTCCTCAAACATCTTATTTCCAACACTTCCACCCTCCTCCGCACAACCCTATCTATAGCCCAAGTCTCGCAAACAATATAACATTGTTGAAACCACTATTCCTTCAAATACCCATTTTTGCTCTCCAAGATAATTTTCTTGCCTTCCACACATTCTTCAACGCTCCCACAACCTTCGTCCCCTCCCCCACCCTGTGACTCACTTCCGCTTCCATGGTTCCATCTGCTGCTAAATCCACTCCCAGATATCTAAAATACTTCTTCCTCCAGTTTTTCTCCATTCAAACTTACCTCCCAATTGACTTGTCCCTCAACCCTACTGAACCTAATAACCTTGCTCTTCTTCACATTTACTCTCAGCTTCTTTCTTTCACACACTTTACCAAACTCAGTCACCAACTTTTTGCAGTTTCTCACTCGAATCAGCCACCAGCGCTGTATCATCAGCAAACAACTGACTCACTTTCCAAGCTCTCTCATCCACAACAAACTGCATACTTGCCCCTCTCTCCAAAACTCCAAAACTCTTGCATTCACCTCCCTAACACCCCCATCCATAAACAAATTAAACAACCATGGAGACTTCATGCACCTCTGCCTGGGGAAAGGGGAGAAAGAATACTTCCCACGTATTCCATGTGTTGCAAAAGGTGAATAAAAGGGCAGGGAGTGAGGAGCTGGAAATCCTCCCAAGTTTTTCCTCTCCAAAAGAAAGAGAGAAGGGGAGCCAAGTGAGGATTTTCCCTCCCAGGTTCAATCCTCTGTTCTTTATGTTACCTCCCCTATTAGTCGCCATCTATGACATGCAAGGAATATGTGGGAAGTATTCTTTCTCCCCTATCCCCGGGGGATAGCACAAGTGGAGACCTAAATATATAGAAAAACAATGGCTTTGTATGTAGCATTTATGGGTCTGGAGAAGGCATATGATAGAGGTGATAGAGAGGAAAGTGATTGGTTCTCAGTGAATGTAGGTTTGCGGCAGGGGTGTGTGATGTCTCCATGGTTGTTTAATTTGTTTATGGATGAGGTTGTTAGGGAGGTAAATGCAAGAGTCTTGGAAAGAGGGGCAAGTATGAAGTCTGTTGGGGATGAGAGAGCTTGGGAAGTGAGTCAGTTGTTGTTCGCTGATGATACAGCGCTGGTGGCGGATTCATGTGAGAAACTGCAGAAGCTGGTGACGGAGTTTGGTAAAGTGTGTGGAAGAAGAAAGTTAAGAGTAAATGTGAATAAGAGCAAGGTTATTAGGTACAGTAGGGTTGAGGGTCAAGTCAATTGGGAGGTGAGTTTGAATGGAGAAAAACTGGAGGAAGTGAAGTGTTTTAGATATCTGGGAGTGGATCTGTCAGCGGATGGAACCATGGAAGCGGAAGTGGATCATAGGGTGGGGGAGGGGGCGAAAATTTTGGGAGCCTTGAAAAATGTGTGGAAGTCGAGAACATTATCCCGGAAAGCAAAAATGGGTATGTTTGAAGGAATAGTAGTTCCAACAATGTTGTATGGTTGCGAGGCGTGGGCTATGGATAGAGTTGTGCGCAGGAGGATGGATGTGCTGGAAATGAGATGTTTGAGGACAATGTATGGTGTGAGGTGGTTTGATCGAGTAAGTAACGTAAGGGTAAGAGAGATGTGTGGAAATAAAAAGAGCGTGGTTGAGAGAGCAGAAGAGGGTGTTTTGAAATGGTTTGGGCACATGGAGAGAATGAGTGAGGAAAGATTGACCAAGAGGATATATGTGTCGGAGGTGGAGGGAACGAGGAGAAGAGGGAGACCAAATTGGAGGTGGAAAGACGGAGTGAAAAGGATTTTGTGTGATCGGGGCCTGAACATGCAGGAGGGTGAAAGGAGGGCAAGGAATAGAGTGAATTGGAGCGATGTGGTATACAGGGGTTGACGTGCTGTCAGTGGATTGAATCAAGGCATGTGAAGCGTCCGGGGTAAACCATGGAAAGCTGTGTAGGTATGTATATTTGCGTGTGTGGACGTGTGTATGTACATGTGTATGGGGGGGGTTGGGCCATTTCTTTCGTCTGTTTCCTTGCGCTACCTCGCAAACGCGGGAGACAGCGACAAAGTATAAAAAAAAAAAAAAAAAAAAAAAAAAAAAAAAAAAAATGTTGGTAAGTTGCTAGAAGCAGTGAAATTTTTTTATCGAGGATGCAAAGCATGTGTACGAGTAGAAAGAGAGAAAAGTGATTGGTTCCCAGTGAATGTTGGTTTGTGGCAAGGGTGCGTGATGTCTCCATAGTTGTTTAATTTGTTTATAGATGGGTTTTTAGGGAGGTGAATGCAAGAGTTGTCGTTTGCTGATGATATAGCGCTGGTGGCTGATTCTGGTGAGAAACTGCAGAAGCTGGTGATTGATTTTGGTATTCAGAAAATTACTTATCTGAATACCCATTACCATACAATACCAATCACTTCCTCAGTGATGAATATCTTAAGTCAAGGAAAATACATCTTGTACTCAGGTATTTTGAACAATGTTGTAAGCCTCAGTAGTAGAGTAGAAATTATACAAAATTCAAATGGTAGTTAACGCATGAAAACAGGGATAGCTGATTGGAATATCTTGTGTCTAGGTTAGGCAAATGAAAGGAATAATTAATGAGTGCAGGATCAAAAGTAACATTAAAGCCCAATATGTCTCCAGGGCCTTGGTTATGAATCAGACTAGGATAGTGTGCTCCATTTGTACTAGGAATTAATGTACAAATGAAACCGACCCTGTGTTTTCTGAAACATATACATAAACAAAATGTGCATCAAGTAAAACTGAATATACTTTGTTTTGATCGAGTAAGTAATAATAGGGTAAGAGAGATGTGTGGTAATAAAAAGAGTGTGGTTGAAAGAGCAGAAGAGGGTGTTTTGAAATGGTTTGGTCACATGGAGAGAATGAGTGAGGAAAGACTGACCAAGAGGATATATGTGTCAGAGGTGGAGGGAACGAGGAGAAGTGGGAGACCAAATTGGAGGAGGAAAGAGGAGTGAAAAAGATTTTGAGTGATCAGGGCCTGAACATGCAGGAGGGTAGAAGGCGTGCAAGGAATAGAGTGAATTGGAACGATGTGGTATACCGGGGTCGACGTGCTGTCAATGGATTGTATCAGGGCATGTGAAGCGTCTGGAGTAAACCATGGAAAGTTCTGTGGGGCCTGGATGTGGAAAGGGAGCTGTGGTTTCAGTGCATTATTACATGACAGCTAGAGACTGAGTGTGAACGAATGGGCCTTTGTTGTCTTTTCCTAGTGCTACTTCACACACATGAGGGGGGAGGGGGTTGTTATTCCATGTGTGGTGGGGTGGCGATGGGAATGAATAAGGGCAGATAGTATGAATTATGTACATGTGTATATATGTATATGTCTGTATGTGTATATATATGTATACATTGAGATGTATAGGTATGTATATTTGCATGTGTGGACATGTATGTATATACATATGTATGTGGGTGGGTTGGGCCATTCTTTCGTCTGTTTCCTTGCGCTAACGCGGGAGACAGCAACAAAGCAAAATAATAAATAAATATACTTTGTTTTGTATACAGCAGGGGAAAGGTGTACAGAATTTAGACCAAAATCTGCAAAACCAGGTTCCTAAAATATATAAAATTCCAAAATTAGAACATTAATTGATTCCAAGGACTGGATTTTTTAATCTTGACCTGTAATAAAAAGTATAAGTTAAAGATTTTTTTTACTTTCACAATGTGAAATTTTTCTATTAGGAAATGGAGTGACCACCATAACACTGTTGTGAATGGAAACATGTTTACTTATTTCTGCTAAATAAGGGAATTCACTTTTCAAACTAATATGATGGAATCATGATGGGGCCCTGGTAAGACAATATAACTAACCCTGAGCATAAGGTAAAAACTATAACCAGATTATGCGTCAACCCGAGAGTGACCATGTCCTTGGACTCGAACTTGCAAATCATCCTTTCTCAAAGTGTGAATACTTCATAACCTAAACATTTCACAAAATAATTTGTTCCTAATACCTTCTGAAAATACAGATTTATCCCTGCAAGGGGTCTGAAATTGACATTTTACACTTCAGCTAAGTAATGGACTGCATTCTTTAGCAAGTACCCCTACAAGAAGCAAAGGATTCACGATATGCAATAACAGAATAATCAAGGAATATCAATTACTAAATTAGGACACCTGTTCATTATGATGGAATAAAGCTTTGCTTGATATCAACAACATAAGCTTATGGAATATTTAAGTACTGTACTTTAGTATTAAACCTAATGAAATAAAAAACCCCCACTAATCACTAATAAGATCATCAACAACCAACTTTCATTCTAAAGCCTAGAAACTGATAATCATTTGCATTACATTTCAGTATCTTGCTGGATTCTAAACTAATGCCATGTATAGGTAATAAAAATGCTGCTTCTCCATTTACAAATCACATTACTTCACATCACAAAAACCGCTTGTAAAACAGGTTTCACATTATCTTCAGACCTACGGTGAATAACCTGAATGGTTAATCAGTTGTCCTTAGCTGTAAGTATAACAATTAAAAGATGAAAATAGCTTTAAATGTTTGCGAGTATTTTCCTAGGTAATTTGTTCATTAAAATCTAATCAAGATCTTAGACTAATTTTATGTACGTATAGCCTTTGAAATTTTAGGAGATAATGCAGATTAAGAAAAAAATGTCATGTTTAGCATTTCGATTGCACTAGTGGTTAAAATAAATAAGGATGGGTGAAAAAACTATTTTTAAGAATATATTAGTACAATATACTAAAATGTTTAAAATCCAAGAATTCCTACCTTAAAGAGAAATAATTCATAATGATTCTTTTTCCTAGTATGTGAAATTAAAACAGTATCTTAAACAAGAACAAAGATTGTGTATGAGTTTTCAGGTGATACTAAAATACTGGTACATATATCTCCTTACGTCATTACCACTTTTAAAGCTGGCACAGCCTATGTACAGCAAAGTTCATTCTCATTAAAAGAACATTTTCTGTGAGTGCTGCTTTGACAGCCTAACTTTTAGTTGTGTTAATGCCACTCTGAACCAAAGCCATAAGCAGAGTCTGAGTCTGAATCAGCATTCATAGGGGGTGCTCCTGATATCTGTGGAGGGGTTGTGGTATCATCTGTAGGTGCAAGGGCAGAATGTGCTGAAACTGGACGATTCATCACAAAGTCACGTTCTTTCTTGGTTCTCCTCTTCTTGATGGGTCCAAACTTAGGGGGCGGCATTGATTTTGATTCTTTATCCTATAAAACAGTATAATTGTAAATTTCATGTCATACTTTCATTTTTCAAAGTATGTGAATAATCATCAGAGCACCCAACTACTGCTATGCTACTAGTATCCTTCACTTGTAACATTATCTATTAACTTAATACTATTCCACTTTATGAAACTTTACAATATAATACCCTTTTGTCACCATCTGACTAAACAATATCCAAAACTCAAAATGGTTTGCATATGCACATGAAAAATAGTTCTATAATATTAATTTTAAAATCAATATTCTCAAGTAAAAAATGCTCATATAATATTGGTACATTATATTACTGAACCATAAAAGAGAATACAATATTTTCAAAGTAAATTACAATTTTGCTCTTATAAATAAAAATAAAGAAATGAATAACAGTTTACTTAATTTAAGAGCCATTCAGCTGAAAATACACGGTTGAGGTATTACAGAACTAGGAGGTTATAATAGCAGCCAGTTAAGAAAATTATAAAAGAGCTGAAGATGATAAGCAAGTGGAAGAGGTACAACTACATAGTCTGGTTGGCAGATATACGGGAATGTTTACATAGTAAATCCTATGGTTTATACATCGTGTAATCAGTTGAACATAAGTGATGAATAGTTATAGTAACGTAGTATTTGTAATACAGAAAGTCTTCATCAGTTTGGTTTAATATGTGAGCACCTTTTGTACCCTGTGTTTTGTAGAAGACCTAGTTGGGTTCTTTTAAACTGAAATACCATAAAATTAGGAGAAGGGGGTATGTGATGAAGGTTTACAAGGCATGATTCAATCTCCAGACCAATGTTGGATTCAAATATATGAAATAAGCTACCTGAGGCATGCTTGGTTTGTTATCAGACTCGATGGAGCACATAAAAATGAAGTGTAAAGCAGGTATGGGTTAACAGAAATACAAAGAAATTGTGTGTAAGGTTACAGTGTTAGTTAAGGGAAATACTTTGAAATGACTCATTCATTTGGGAAACATGGATGATGTTCCCATGGATGATGATGGGTTGATAAAACAAAAAATAAATGAATAAGAGAGACAAACATAATTTGTGTAAGACAGCTAGCATCCTCAGTGGGAATAGTGATGGGATTCACCAGGTAGAGAGGACCTACTACTGTGAGGGGGATGAAGCATGTGCAGGATTCATTTGGGGAGGGCAGTGCAGAGATGTTTCTGTTGCGGCTACTCCCCAGAAGGGGAGTTCGCAAGGAGGGTGAGGCACTGGAGATAGAGATTTATAAATATACAAGCAACAAAAATATTAATACTTTTACAACAGGTGAGGATCAGGTAAAAAAAGTAGCATTTCAGCACGAAACTACATTTCAAACTTGGATGTATCATGCATGCCATCTACACTAGTACAGACAGATACATTTCTTCAGGACCAAACAGTGCAAAGGCTTCTGCTCAGTACATTTCATCATCTCATTCTAAATATCTAGACTAGCTTAAACGTATGAAAGACAGCAACCACCTATTGCTACAAGAACTCTTAATTCTTACCGAAAATTACTTGCAAACAATAGTTCTTAAATTCAAATATCACACCTTTTACCTTGTTTCTCCTTTTCTCTTACAAAACCTAGAGTGTTTCCAACAACTGTAATGAGCTAAGTGGGCCAACCTCTCTCCTACACTGTCCCCTCCCTTTTATATTTCAAGTATGGTATTTCCCTTCTAAAGCATTCTTTCCTCCACTTCCTCTGCTTTTCAGAGGTATAGCCTTATCTCCTCACTTACAGCAATGCACAATTTTTTTCCATCTTAATTTAAAATAGTACTACCTCTATTTGCCATGGCATATGATTATTCTCTGACGGGGCGTCTATCTCCCAGAGGTATTCCATCCTTTCTCTTATGATGTCTTTTATTCTTACCCTTCTAGCACCTCCCAAGGCATCTCTTTTCTTTTCCCTCTCCCTTGAGGCATCCTTTACCCATCCTTATTTTAATCACTGCATTCCCTCTTCTACCTTCATTTTTTCCAAAGGCATTTATCTCTACAATAGTATGCCTTGAATCCCCATCCAGGACCTAGAGATGAGCTTACTGCATCGGGAAGTGAGTCACTGGAGCCCCAGGCACGGTGTAGCCTTGCCTCAACATCACGGGACAGCAGATTATTGAAGGCCTCAGTTGTTTTTCGCACCTTCACATTCAGGGACCCGATGCGTAGAAATCCAGCCGCCTCTTTTACTGTGGGAGATAATATGGTCACAAGGTCATGTCAGCTGGGTAATAACTTGAATAAAACAAGTCAGACTGTTTAAAGCATAATGACAGAAGAAAATAAACCTGTATCACATCTGGTCAAATTAGTGGGGTCATAATATGAATATGTAGTAGAATGAAGGCTAAGCTATAAACTGGGAAAGAAAAATCTAACACTGTACAGTTAATATCAAGGATTATACACTTGCTGAATGGTAAAATATTTAGACCTTTTACCAACTTTTAGGTGCATTATACATAACAGCTAGAGACTGTGAACGAATATGGCCTTTGTTGTCTTTCCCTAGAGCTACCTTGCGCGCATGCGGGGGGAGGGGGTTGTCATTTCATGTGTCGCGGGGTGGCAACGGGAATGAATAAAGGCAGCAAGTATGAATTAGGTACATGTGTATATATGTATATGTCTGTGTATGTATATACAAGTGTATGTGGGTGGGTTGGGGCATTCTTTCGTCTGTTTCCTTGCGCTAACTTGCTAACGCAGGAGACAGCGACAAAGTATAATAAATAAAATAAATAGATAAACTAGATGAACAACTTTTTCAGACCGAAACCATTGTTCACATAAATTTCAGGGAAGTATTACAGTACATAAAGAATATTAGCATTAACATTTCTAAAGTATCTTGATTACTTAAAACATGCTTCTAAGAAAAAACACTCAGTTCATGAGGATACCATATACTTTATAGGTAAAGCTTTTACTAGTCTTATGGTCAAAATTCAGACCAAAAAATAATTTCATGATCACTTCCTGAGCTTCTAAGACTTGGAATCTTTAAATATGCAAAATTGCAAATTAATGAGACTTTTCCAGACCTGTTCCAACCCATCATGTTCTGTTCAAATAATAATGAAATAAGTTCACATCCAAAATCTACTTAACTTTTAATTTTCTTGAACCAATTTTATCAAGTTTTCCTTTACATGAAAAGTTGGTGTAATAACTGAGATTTAACCAAATATCTACTCTGATGTACAAAATATTAATTCTAATATCATTCCAGTATGGATAATCAAGGAAGACATCTATTCCATGACTTTGTGACCTTATTTAGTTTCAAAATTGTTTTGGGAAGAGCTGATTTTCTTTTTCATTGTCTATTGTTAGTGTCTCATTCTTTAACATGTTTCCATTTTTCATTCTAGTTAATAACTGAGGAGAATTCTGGGATCAAAATTATTATATACAGTGAATTACAAAGTATTAGGAAAACATGCCCTAATCAAAGTATGGGCAAAAGATGCCCCAATTCTTACACCCAATCTTGGGGTGTAGGGAAAAAAGGGACACATGGAATTCAAAAATTGAAAATGCTCCAAATAAACAATATTAAAGTTTAAAACTACTTTTATGAAGATTTATACCAGAAGAAAACATTTTGTGGATACCTTGACACTAGGAACGCATGTATGCTTTTGAGATTTTGAATTACTGGCTAGCAAATAATTGAGTGTCCAGGTTGCTGTCTATATTTATGAAATACTGTCCATATCTGAGTTATGCTGGGGCAGGATAGGACTCCTCCTCTGTTTCACTTCATTTATGGGTTAGTGAATTCATCCTATGAAGAAAAAGTTGTCACAATCTTCAAGATTCCTATGTTCCTGTTAAATGAAGTCTGGAGATATCAATGAATTTTTTGCTATGTGCTGAATCAATTGAAAAATCAATCTTTCAAGTGAAAATAAAAATTCTTCCACATTTCCATAGATATTTGTAGCATTCTCAAAGTTCCAACAACTTTTCCTTTCTAGGATAGAAACTGACACAAGTATAAAATTATCAAAATTATGTAAAGCAAGATGAAAACCAGGGAGAAAAGGTAGCAATGTAAAACACTGGAAGGTAGGCATAAGCTGCATAAGTGACAAAATGAGAGAACAATGTTGTATAGCTCAAGAGACTTTCACCAATAACCTGAGTATGCAGTCTGTTGGGGATGAGAGGGCCTGGAAAGTAATTCAATCGTTGTTCGCTGATGATACAGTACTAGTGGCTGATTTGAGTGACAAACTGCAGAAGGTGACTGAATTTGGATAAGCGTGTGAAAGGAAAAGTTGAGAGTAAATGCAAATAAGATCAGGGTTGAGGGACAAGTGAGTAGGGATGTAAGTTTGAATGGAGAAAAACTGAAGGAAGTGAAGTGTTTAGATATCTGGGAGTGGACTTGGCAGCAAATGGAGCCATCAAGGCGAAAGTGAGTCATAGGTTTGGGGAGGGGGCAAAGGTTATGGGAACGATGAAGAATGTGTGGAAAGAGAACGTTATCTTGGAGAGCAAAAATGGATATGTGTGAAAGAAAAGAAGTTCCAACAATATTATACGGTTGCAAGGCATGGGCTATATAGATAGGGTTGTACGGAGGAGAGTGGATGAGTTGGAAATGAAATGCTTGAGGACAATATGTAGTGTAAGGTGGTTTGAATAAGTAATGTAAGGGTAAGAGAGATGTGTGGAAATAAAAAGTGTGTGGTTGAGAGAACAAAAGAGGGTGTGTTGAAATGGTCTGGACATATGGAGAGAATGAGTAAGGAAATACTGACAAAGAAGATATGTGTCAGAGGTGGAGGGAATAATGAGAAGTGAGAGGCCATATTGGAGATAGAAGGATGGAGTGAAAAAGAATTTGAGTGATCGGGTCCTGAACATGCAGGATGGTGAGATGTGTTCCAGGAATAGAGTAAATTGGAATGATGTGGTATATGGGGGTCAACATGCTGTCAATGGACTGAACCAGGGCATGTGAAACGTATGTGGTAAATCATGGAAAGGTCAATGGGGCCTGGATGTGGATAGGGAGCTGTGGTTTTGATGCATTACACATAACAGCTAGAGAATGAGGGTGAATGAGTGTGACCTTCTTTTGTATGTTTTCCCGGTGCTACCTTGCTGACACAGGGGGTAGAGATGCTGTTTCCTGTGGGGTAGGTTGGGGTGGGGTGTCGCTGGGAATGGATGAAGGTAAGCAAGTATGAATTTGTCCATATGAGTATATATATATGTCTGTGTATGCATAGTATGTATATGCTGATATGTATATGTATGTGTATATATGTATATATGTGTGTATAAGAGTGGATGGGTATTCATTTGTTTCCAGGAACTACCTCACTGACGTGGGATACAGAAATCAAGTATGAGAGAGTATTGTTAAATTTTAGAGAGAATAAAAAGATGTTTTGGAAGGAGGTAAATAAAGTGCGTAAGACAAGAGAACAAATGGGAGCATCGGTGATGGGGTTTAATGGGGAGGCAATAACAAGTAGTGGTGATGTGAGAAGATGGAGTGAGTATTTTGAAGGTTTGTTGAATGTGTTAGATGATAGATAGAGTGGCAGATATAGGGTGTTTTGGTCGAGGTGGTGGGCGAAGTGAGAGGGTCAGGGAGAATGGTTTGGTAAACAGAGAAGAGGTAGTGAAAGCTTTGCGGAAGATGAAAGCCAGCAAGGCAGCGGGTTTGGATGGTATTGTAGCGGAATTTATATAAAAAAAAAAAGGGGGGGGGGGTGATGGTGTTGCTGACTGGTTGGTGAGGATATTGTGTATGTATGGCTCATGGTGAAGTGTCTGAGATTGGCGGAAAGCATGCATAGTGCCATTGTACGAAGGCAAAGGGGATAAAGGTGATGCTCAAATTACAGAGGTATAAGTTTGTTGAGTATTCCTGGGAAATTATATGGGAGGGTATTGACTGAGAGGATGAAGGCATGTACAGAGCATTAGATTGGGGAAGAGCAGTGTGGTTTCAGAAGTGGTAGAGGATGTGTGGATCAGGTGTTTGATTTGAAGAATATATGTGAGAAATATTTAGAAAAACAGATGGATCTATATGTGGCATTTATGAATCTGGAGAAGGCATATGATAGGTTGATAGAGATGCTTTTGAGAATATATGTGAGAAATATTTAGAAAAATAGATGGATCTATATGTGTCATTTATGAATCTGGAGAAGGCATATGATAGGTTGATAGAGATGCTTTGAGGAAGGTTTTAAGAGTATATGGTGTGGGAGGTAAGTTGCTAGAAGCAGCGAAAAGTTTTTATCAAGGATGTAAGGCATGTGTATGAGTAGGAAGAGAGGAAAAAGATTTGTTCCCAGTGAATGTCAGTTTGCGGCTGGGGGTTTGTAAAGTCTCAATGGTTGTTTAATTTGTTTATGGATGGGTGGTTAGGGAGGTGAATGCGAGAGTTTTGGAGAGAGGGGTGAGTATACAGGCTGTTGTGGATGAGAGAGCCTGGGAAGTGAGTCAGTTGTTTGCCAATGGTACAGCTCTAGTGGCTGATTCGGGTGAGAAACTGCAGAAGTTGGTGACTTAGTTTGGTAAAGTGTGTGAAAGAAGAAAGTTAAGAGTAAATGTGAATAAGAGCAAGGTTATTTGGTTCAGTAGGGTTGAGAGACAAGTTAATTGGGAGGTAAGTTTGAATGGAGAAAAACTGGAGAAAGTGATTTAGATATCTGGGAGTATACTTAGGAGCGGATGGAAACATGGAAGCGTATGATTGTTGAAGAATTTGTGGAAGGCAAGAACATTATCTCAGCAAAAATGGGTATGTTTGAAGGAATAGTAGTTTGCTTGGTGGTGGTGGAGTGTGTGTGGGGTGGGGGATTGATGAAGGCAGCAAGTATGGATATGTACATGTGTATATATGTATATGTCTGTGTAGGTATATGTATGTCTACGTTGAAATGTATATGTGCGTGTGTGGGTGTTTATGTGTGTGCATGTGGGTGGGTTGGGCCACTCCTCGTCTGTTTCCTTGCGGGAGATGGCGTTAAGTATAATAAAATAAAATGAATAAATATATATATATATATATATATATATATATATATATATATATATATATATATATATATATATATATATATACTCCACCCCACCCTACAGGAAACAGCATTGCATCCTCCTGCATCAGCAACGTAGTGCCAAAGAAACAGACGAAGAAAGGCCACATCCACTCACACTCACTCTCGAGCTGTCAAATGTAATGCAATGGAACCATAGCTATCCACATCAGGCCCTACAGACCTTTCCATGGTTTACCTTGGACATTTCACATGCCCTGGTTTGATCCAATGATTGCAAGTTGAACCCAGTATAGAACAGCATGCCTTGTATGTAAAAAATCACTGAAGTCTATGTCTAAAAATAAAACAGAAAGCTATTGAAAGACATAGAAAACACATTAGAACCATAATTTTTCTGGTGACATTTTACATATTTTGTAGAGTGAGACTAATGCCCTACTCTGTATGGTGACTGAACAAACGTGTAATTTTTTCAAGAATAAATTTAAACTCAACTGGCTTGCTATGCTGCTGTGGCAATCAACATAGTTTAATACTGTAACCAATCCTATTCTAATCTGACATATATCCTATCTAGGTGTCTACAACTGGTATTAAGAAACATGGTTTTCAACTGGCACTTATAATAATCTGTTCTCTTGGCTTGAATATTTTATCATGCCTTAACCAATTTACATCTGTCATTCTTGACTAAAAATTGGCTATTAACTATTTACATTTGTAATACACTAAGATAACATAGAGAAATATAAATATTAATCATCACACAAACTACAATTTTATCACACAACACTTCTAAATCTCATCCATCACCATATCAAACAAAACAACAATATTATATATTTCAAATAAAAACTCATGCAGAATTCTACAGAAAAACGTGATGTAAATGATAAACCAATAAAATATGAAAATGCATTAGAAAAAAATGTCAAATATACACAGTGGTAAGGAATGGTGGCAGCAGCACACAACCAAGCGGTGGCTACCTGTCTGAAGATCACCGCTGCCACAGCCTCGCCCAGACTGTGGCGTCGGGAGCTGCTGCTGCTGCCATGTCCCCGACCTGTCTTACGCTGCTGGTGACGACGGTGGTGGCGGTGACGGTGTAGCTGCTCTGAAGGTGGGGCAAGAGCATGATGGTGGTTGATGGGAACCAAAGGAGATGAGGCATGGACACACAACACCAGGTTAGCAGTTAGTTACTATCATTACAGGTGGTGGCTCAACAATGCATGGGGTGGTTAGAATATGGGGATACAAAGGATGGTTTTAACTGTACCTGGCCACTGCCAAATGGGTTATACAATTCATACAATGTGGCACAACTGTAAGAATGTGTTATGGCATCAGACTTCTAAATCAGCTATAGCTTAGAATCTGGGAGAAAGGTGACTTCCAGATGGGTTAGATAGGGTAAATTTAATGACAGCAATGCAGGTATGTGACTCCTATCTAGCTTTCACTGCTACACTGCATCATACAGAGTCTGTCTCATGTGTGATAATAATGTTCACAATCTTAAGCCAAAGATATTTACCACTGACAGTTAAGAAACTAAACAAAACTAGCTCACTTGGTTTACATATGGAACACAACATAGTCGAATTGACCATTAAAGACCAAATTCAAGCTACTCAAAAATTTAACTGAAATTCAACCTAAGCTTTTTGAGTATAATGAGAAACCTCATAAAGTCAAACTCAGATACTGAGAAATTCTGCTTATGGTGAGGTCATCAACTATTCCTGTTGGGAGAGTAAAAGCTACAGAACACTACATGTGATAAGTCTAGATTCTGGACAGGTTGATCCAAATGAGTCAAAGTTTTACTGAAGCCTGCAAGAAAATTCCAAAATGTCACAGAAGATGTGCAAAACCTCTTTGACGATGAAAATCCTGAAGCTTGCCAAATAATTCTTTGTTGAGGCACCACAAGGGTGTCATGGACATTCCCTTAGAGGGAACTAAGAAAGCTTATGCAGATGTGGACGATGCCATAAGATACACAAGAATTCACAAATGATGCCAATACAGTAAATTCCACAGACAAGGAGGCCAATGATCTTGAGGATTTAGATAAATGCCCATCCACTCTCCTGCCATTTCCCTGGGTACACTTGCAAAGTCAACAGAGCTGATCCAAGACTTTGCCTTAAAGCACAAGAACACTAAAAACACATTTTACTGGACTGATGACACTGAGGACTGAATCCCATACAGTCAAAATGAGCTTGCTAGACAGAGTATTATGGACTTTCTCCATTGCTAATCCCCAAGCTTCTTTCAAAGCCAATGTACAACATATGGTAGTACCATGTGAGATGCATCCCCAATGCAATACTGTGCTGGAAATGTGATGAGCTTTAAAGCCATGATGCAAAGTTAAATCTCACTCAAAAAGAAATAGTAAGAACAATAAAAGTTACACTTTCTCTGAACAAATGGAATGAAGATCTTTTAACACTGCATACATACACACAAACAGTAATCACACAGACTCCAAAATTGATCGTCTATTGTAATAAGTCTCAGGAACCTGTGTGTGACAGTTACACAGTGTTAACAAAGACCGTAAGGATCAAGCAAGGTGGTCTGGCCTTAGAAAAAAAAGCTACAGAAGAAAAGGATAGCAAAGCAAAGGCTCTCTCCCCACCCTCCAGGACATGCTGGATGGAAAACAGGAAGAAAAATTACCTTACAAAATTTTATAGGGAAGTCATACTGTAGAATGAGCATGAATATGTCATGCACCCCATCACCTACTACATGCATCCCTTCACATTTTGTTATAAGACAAGAGTAAGGTTAAACTTGAGCTCCAGCCCCTTGTCTTATCATGCCTATAACATTTCTGACGTTGAAGAATGACACAATAATTTTTACTTACTCTCTCACAGCAGGTGACATGGGTTATTCGCTGTTGGTATGTTACTGCAATGTGCCCAAGGAGAGATTAGTAGTTGAGAAGGGAGCAAGATATACCACTGTGTAGTGATGACTTAACAAATGATTTATTCAGCTCCAGAGAGTGACTAATGATGATTAAGTCTAATTTTTATGATATCTAAGGTGTTGCTCTGAACAACATTTTCTGGGAGCTTATTTCACGCATCAGTAATGTCATTGGTAAAGAAATATTTCTTACAGTTCAAATCAACTTGGTGACCTCGAAGTTTTAGGCCCAAGAATGGATCTCTGGGGAACCCCTCCAGTCAAGTGTGACCATGGTTATGATTCATCATTCATTATGCCTGCTTTCTATCACGTACCCAGGCTTCTATCTGATTTTCAGTTTGGCATTTACCAACAGGAAGCCGAGTTGCTTGTGCAAGATAAGGCATATAAAAAGAGTAGAAGCAAAACTTGCCTACAATCTGCATCAACATTTATGCCATTAATTGCTGAAGGGAATGTTCATTCTCAACTTAGAAGCCCAAGAAAAATCAGCTATCCTCAGTGCTGTCTCAGGAAAAACTGAGAGACTTGGCAGCTCTTAGCATGGAGTAGGTCATAATGAGGAGGATGCACAATGAAGATATCATGACGGTTTTTTCATGAGACAAATCATAGAAGAAATGTAAACATGACTGAACAAGCAGTAGGGTTAGGGAAGTTGAAGTCATTTTCATTTATGCTGATGAAATTAATCTTTATTTCTCTGTTTTGTACCTGGATGTCTGCTGTTACTGAATTAAGTGTTACAATTTTCAGGATACTTTACCTATCTTTTCTGAAGGCAAAATATCTGGGACCAGAGACTCCACATGGTCGCTACTGGATGTAAACTCAATATTTTTTCCCCACTCCATGACAAGCTTCTACAAAACTGCATTTACAGTGTTATATACTCATGTTTTTTTCCCTCTTAACATGAAGAAATGGTGGACCCACAATTAATCTGGTGTCAGGGGTCCAGTGTTAGCTTAACATGTCTAATAAGCACTCATGTGACAAGCTGTGTGACTTACCCAATCTTAAGAATATGCTTAACTCACATTTCAAGGCAGTTCCCCATATATTTGACTTATTGAGATTATGCTGCAGTTTTAATGTTTTACAGAAGAAAGCAATAATGTTCCAGGTTCACAGTGTTTTGGCATCCTCCCTACTCACTTAACACTTTACAGATCGTGGCATAAGTGATGAGCAAGGGGTTTTTAGGAAAGGTAGGGGATGTGTGGATCAGATTTTTGTAGTAAAGATGACTGTGGAAAAGAATTTTGTGAAAGGTAAGAACTTGTATGCACAGGTTTTATGAATCTGGAGAAAGCAAGACAGAATTGAGTGGAAA
Organism: Panulirus ornatus; assembly: GCF_036320965.1. Taxonomy (NCBI): domain Eukaryota; kingdom Metazoa; phylum Arthropoda; class Malacostraca; order Decapoda; family Palinuridae; genus Panulirus; species Panulirus ornatus. The sequence goes on along the minus strand of NC_092255.1, from coordinate 22,565,264 downwards.
ACTTTGTGGGATGTGTTAAGGCTGTACGGTACAGGGGAAATTGCTGAATGGTGTAAAAGCCTTCTATAGAGGAGCAAATGCATGTGTAAGAGTGGATGAAGAGCTGAGCACAAGTTTTGGGATACGTGTAGGTGTGAGGCAGGGCTATATGATGTCACTGTGGAAGGTATTAAGAGTATATGGTGTGGGAGGCAAGTTGCTAGAAGCAGTGAAAGTTTTTATCGAGAATGTAATGCATGTATACGAGTAGGAAGAGAGGAAAGTGATTGGTTCCCAGAGAATGTTGATTTGCAACAGGGGTGTGTAATGTCTCCATGGTTGTTTAATTTGTTTATGGATGGGGTTGTTACAGATGTGAATGCAAGAGTTTTGGAGAGAGGGGCATGTATGCAGTCTGTTGTGGTTTAAGAGGGCTTGGGAAGTGAGTCAGTTGTTGTTTGCTGATGATACAGCGCTGGTGGATGATTTGGGTAAAAAACTGCAGAAACTGGTGACTAAGTTTGGTAAAGTGTGTGAAAGAAGAAAGCTGAGAGTAAAAGTGAATAAGAGCAAGATTATTAGGTACAGTAAGGTTGAGGGACAAGTGAATTGGGAGGTAAGTTTGAATGGAGAAAAACTGGAGGAAGTGAAGTGTTTTAGATATCTGGGAGTGGATTTGGCAGCAGATGGAACCATGGAAGCGGAAATGGGTCACAGGGTGGGGGAGGGGGCGAAGGTTCTGGGAACGTTGAAGAATGTGTGGAAGGCGAGAATGTTATCTTGGAGAGTAAAAATGGGTATGTTTGAAGGAATAGTGGTTCCAACAATGTTATATGGTAGCGAGGCGTGGGCTATAGATAGGGTTGTGCGCAGGAGGGTGGATGTGTTGGAAATGAGATGTTTGAGGACAGTATGTGGTTCGAGGAGGTTTGATCGAGTAAGTAATGAAAGGGTAAGAGGGATGTGTGGTAATAAAACGAGTGTTTGGTCACATGGAGAGAATGAGTGAGGAAAGATTGACAAAGAGGATATATGTGTCAGAGATGGACAGAAAGAGGAGAAGTGGGAGACCAAATGGAGGTGGAAGGATGGAGTGAAAAAGATTTTGAGTGACCGGGGCCTGAACATGCAGGAGGGTGAAAGGCATGCAAGGAATAGAGTGAATTGGAATGACGTGGTATACCAAGGTTGACGTGCAGTCAATGGATTGAACCAGGGCATGTGAAGTGTCTGGAAAGTTCTGTGGGGCCTGGATGTGGAAAGGGAGCTGTGGTTTCGGTGCATTATTACATGACAGCTAGAGACTGAGTGTGAGCAAATGGGGCCTTTGTTGTCTTTTCCTAGCGCTACCTCGCGCACATGAGGGGGGAGGGGGTTGTTACTCTATGTGTGGTGGGGTGGCGATGGGAATGAATAAAGGCAGAAAGTATGAATTATGTACACGTGTATATATGTATATGTCTGTGTGTGTATATATGTGTACATTGAGATGAATAGGTATGTATATTTGCGTGTGTGGACGTGTATGTATATACATGTGTATGTGGGTGGGTTGGGCCATTCTTTAGTCTGTTTCCTTGCGCTACCTCGCTAACGCTGGAGACAGCGACAAAGCAAAATAAATAAATAAATAAATAAATATATATATGTATACATTGAAATGTATAGGTATGTATATGTGCGTGTGTGGATGTCACTGTCTCCCGCGTTAGCAAAGTAGCACAAGGAAGCAGACGAAAGAATGGCCCAACCCACCCACATAAACATGTATATACAAATACGTTCACACGCACATATACATACCTATATATCTCAATGTATACATATATATACACACACAGACGTACATATAAACACAGGTACATAATTCATACTGTCTACCCTTATTCATTCCTGTCGCCACCCCACCACACATGAGATGAAAACCCCTCCCCCTGCAAGTGTGTGAGGTAGTGCTAGGAAAAGACAACAAAGGCCACATTCATTCACACTCAGTCTCTAGCTGTTATGTATAATGCACCGAAACCACAGCTCCCTTTCCATATCCAGGTCCCATAAAATTTTCCATGGTTTACCCCAGACGCTTCACATGCCCTGGTTCAATCCACTGACAGCATGTCGACCCCGGTATACCACATCGTTCCAATTCACTCTATTTCTTGCACGCCTTTCACCCTCCAGCATGTTCAGGCCCCGATCACTCAAAATCTTTTTCATTCCATCTTTCCACCTCCAATTTGGTCTCCCACTTCTCCTCGTTCACTCCACCTCTGACACATATATCCTCTTTGTCAATCTTTCCTCACTCATTCTCTTCATGTAACCAAAACCATTTCTAAACACCCTCTTCTGCTCTCTCAACCACACCCTTTTTATTACCACACATCTCTCTTACCATATTATTACTTACTCGATCAAACCACCTCACACCACATATTGTCCTCAAACATCTCATTTCCAGCACATCCACCCTCCTCTGCACAACTCTACCTATAGCCCACGCCTCGCAACCATATAGCATTGTTGGAACCACTATTCCTTCATACATACCCATTTTTGCTTTCCATGATAACGTTCTCGACTTCCACACATTTTTCAACGCTCCCAGAACTTTCGCCCCCTCCCCTACCCTATGATTCACCTCTGCTTCCTTGGTTCCATCCGCTGCCAAATCCACTCCCAGATATCTAAAACACTTCACTTCCTCCAGTTTTTCTCCATTCAAACTTACCTCCCAATTGACTTGTCCCTCAACCCTACTGTACCTAATAACCTTGCTCTTATTCAAATTTACTCTCAGCTTTCTTCTTTCACACTTTTTTTTTTTCCCAAAAGAAGGAACAGAGAAGGGGGCCAGATGAGGATATTCCCTCAAAGGCCCAGTCCTCTGTAAGACAAGAGAACAAATGGGAACATTGGTGAAGGGGCCTCATAGGGAGGTAATAACAAGTAGTAGTGGTGATGTGAGAAGATGGAGTGAGTATTTTGAAGGTTTGTTGAATGTGTTAGATGATAAGAGTGGCAGATATAGGGTGTTTTGGTCGAGGTAGCGTGCGAAATGAGAGGGTCAGGGAGAATGGTTTGGTAAACAGAGAAGAGGTAGTGAAAGCTTTGCGTAAGATGAAAGCCAGCAAGGCGGCGCGTTTGGATGGTATTGCAGTGGAATTTATTAAAAAAAGGGGGTGACTGTGTTGTTAATTGGTTGATATGGATATTCTATGTATGTATGTTTCATGGTGAAGTGCCTGAGGATTGGTGGAATGCTTGCATAGTGCCATTGTACAAAGGCAAAGGGGATAAAGGTGAGTGTTCAAATCATAGAGGTATAAGTTTGTTGAGTATTCCTGGGAAATTATATGGAAGGGTATTGATTAAGAGGGTGAAGGCATGTACAGAGCATCAGATTGGGGAAGAGCAGTGTGGTTTCAAAAGTGGTAGAGGATGTGTGGATCAGGTGTTTGCTTTGAAGAATGTGAGAAATACTTAGAAAAACAGACAGATTTTTATGTAGCATTTATGGATCTGGATAAGGCATATGATAGGGTTGTTAGAGATGCTTTGTGGAAGGTATTAAGAGTATACGTTTTGGGAGGTAAGTTGCCAGAAGCAGAGAAAAGTTTTTACTAAGGATGTAAGGCACGTGTATGAGTAGGTAGAGAGAAAAGTGACTGGTTCCAAGTGAATGTTAGTTTGCGGCAAGGGTGCGTGATGTCTCCATGGTCGTTTAATTTGTATATGGATGAGTTGCTTAGGGACGTGAATGCAAGAGTTTTGGAGAGAGGGGCAAGTATGCAGTCTGTTTTGGATGTAAGGGCTTGGGCAGTGAGTCAGTTGTTGTTTGCTGATGATACAGCGCTGGTGGCCGATTTGGGTGAGAAACTGCAGAAGCTGGTGAGAGTAAATATGAATAAGAGCAAGGTTATTTGGTTCAGTAGGGTTGAGGGACAAGTAAATTTGGATGTAAGTTTGAATGGAGAAAAACTGGAGGAAGTTAAGTGTTTTAGATATCTGGGAGTGGATTTAGCAGCGGATGGAACCGTGGAAGTGGAAGTGATTCACAGGGTGGGGGATGGGGTGAAAGTTCTGGGGGCGTTGAAGAATGTGTGGAAGGTGAGAAAGTTATCTCGAAGAGCAAAAATGGGTAGGTTTGAAAGAACAATGGTTCCAACAATGTCATATGGTTGTGAGGCATGGGCTACTGACAGGGTTGTGTGGAGAAGGATGGATGTGTTGGAAATGAAATGTTTGAGGACAATATGTGGTGTGAGGTGGTTTGAGCTAGTAAGTAATGAAAGGGCAAGAGAGATTTTTATTTATCTATTCATTATTCTTTGTCGCTGTCTCCCGCATTAACGAGGTAGTGCAAGGAAACAGACGAAAGAATGGCCCAACCCACCCACATACACATGTATATACATATACGTCCACACACAGACATATACATCTCAGTGTATACATATATATACACACACAGACATACACATATATACACATGTACATAATTCATACTGTCTGCCCTTATTCATTCCCGTCACCAACCCGCCACACATGAAATGACAACCCCCTCCCCCTGCATGTGCGCGAGGTAGCACTAGGAAAAGACAACAAAGGCCACATTCGTTCACACTCAGTCTCTAGCTGTCATGTATAATGCACCAAAAGAGAGATGTGAGGTGAAAAGAAAAAGAGTGTGGTTGAGAGAGCAGAAGAGGGTGTGTTGAAATGGTTTGGTCACATGAAGAGAATGAGTGAGGAGAGAGTAACAAAGAGGATATGTGTCAGAGGTGAAGGGAACAAGGAGAAGCGGGAGACCAAATTGGAGGTGTAAGGGTGGAGTGAAAAAGATTTTGAGCGATCGGGGCCTGAACATAGAGGAGGGTGAAAAGCATGCAAGAAATAGAGTGAATTGGAACAATGTGGTATACCGGGGATAACGTGCTGTCAATGGATTGAACCAGGGCATGTGAAGCATATGGGGTAAACCATGGAAAGTTTTGTAGGGCCTGGATGTGGAAATCGTGCAAGGAATAGAGTGAATTGGAACAATGGTATACCGATGTAGACCTGCTGTCAATGGATTGAACCAAGGCATGTGAAGCATCTGGGGTAAACCATGCAAAGTTTTATAGGGCCTGGATGTGGAAAGGGAGCTGTGGTTTTGGTGCATTTCACATGACTGCTACAGACATAGTGTGAACAAATGTGGGCTTTTTTTGTCTTATCCTTATGCTACCTCATGCGTGCACAGAGGGGGGGATGCTATTTCATATGTGGCAGGGTGGCGACGGAAATGATGAAGGCAGCAAGTGTGGATGTGTACATGTGTATATATATGTATATGTCTGTTCCCTGGGGATAGGGGAGAAAGAATACTTCCCACGTATTCCCTGCGTGTCGTAGAAGGCGACTAAAAGGGGAGGGAGCGGGGGGCTGGAAATCCTCCCCTCTCGTTTTTTTTTAATTTTCCAAAAGAAGGAACAGAGAATTGGGCCAGGTGAGGGTATTCCCTCAAAGGCCCAGTCCTCTGTTCTTAACGCTACCTCGCTAATGCGGGAAATGGCGAATAGTTTGAAAGAAAGAAAGAAAAGTCTGTGTATGTGTATATGTACGTATACGTTGAAATGTATGAGTACGTATATGTGCCTGTGTGGGTGTTTATGTATATACATGTGTATGTGGGTGGGTTGGGCCATTCTTTCGTTTGTTTCCTTGCGCTACCTCGCTAACGCGGGAGACAGCGACTAAGTATAATAAATAAAAATTAATATATATATATATATATATATATATATATATATATATATATATATATATATATGGATAGACTGATAAGATAGATGAAAGCAAAACTAGGGAAAAGGGGTGTAGATATGGAGTGTGGTAATGAGATATGGTTTCTTGTGGCAAGCCTGTTTGCGAATGATACTGTGTTGTTTGCAGCGAGTGATGAGGAGTTGCAAAAGGTTGTAAGTGTATTTCATGATGTAAGTGGAGGGGATTGAGGGTAAATGCAAGTAAAGGTTAAGTAGTGGTGTTTGAAAGCAAATGGAATGAATGTGTAGATTGTGCAAAACCATAGAGTGAAAGAAAGTGTGCTAAATTGTGCTATGGATACATGGACAAAAAAGACTAGAAGAATTGAGGGAATTTAAGTACCTGGGAGTTGTCTTGGGTACTTAAGTGTGGTGATATGGAAGGAGAGATAAGGGAGAGAGCAGGAAAGGGTAGAGGAGTCATTGGGTCCCTTATTAGAATAATGAACGGTAGAGGCATAAGTATGGACGTGATGAGAGGATTAAGGGACAGCATAGTCCTCCTAACCCTGACTTATGCAGCTGAAAAATGGAGGTGGAATGAGGCACAGAGGTCAAGAATCCAGACTGTGGAAATGAGCTATTTGAGAAGAGCACAGGTGGTGTGACAAGAGAGAATGAAGAGAGAAATGAAAGGGTGTACGAGAGATGTGGTATGGCAAGGAATGTAAAGGGAATTAATTGTGGAGTGGTAGAATGAGTGAAACGTAGTACTTTGGGGGGGTTTGGGCATGTGAAAAGAATGCAAGACTGGGAGTTTACAAGGAGGGTGTATGATAGTACAATTAAAGGAGATGGTGTGAGTGTGAGACTACCTGTGACATGGGCAAACAGGGTGGAGGAATACTGGAGGGTGAGAGAAACAGGAAGAATGCATGGAATGGTGTATGCAAGGGAGGCATGTAAGGACAGGGACAAGTGGAGACTTTTGCTGTGGCCACCCCTTAATGGGTGTTCCCGGAGGGAACGGGCATCAGAGATATAGACAGACAGACAGATCGTCTTATTGAGATAACAGGGCACATACTTTTCCCTTTAAATGTTAGCATATGGAATCATTGTTTATGGGACTGATTCTGAAGAAGAAAGAATGGTACTACAGAATAAAGAATGGTACAAGAATTTTGAGAATTATGCTGTTGACCAGTAAGGTGACACTATGCAATGTATGGAGACAATTGGCATTCAAGGAACATTCAAAATTTACCATGAATAAAAAATCAAAGAACACCCGCACGCACACACAAGGGGCAACACAAGTGCACAAACAGTAATTAAACACAAAATTTTTCATATGAAAATGTACCCAGAACTTTCGTGTTAATGATACATAGCTTCTTTGATAACAGAACACATCATCACCCTAACAGTACCAATTTTACTACAACTTTCAATCCTGAAAATAAAGGAAAACATGTCACTGTAATAGTGAGTTGCACCAAACTAAAAATTCTGATGATCAAATAATGCACTGGGTGAAGAAAGCATGTGTGGTTGGCTGAGCAAGCAGATGTGTGTGGTGTGGGTGCAATGCACAGCCAGTATTGACGTTCCTACCTGAAACAGCTTTTCCAATAAGACCTCATATAGTCTGACTGTGGAAAAATTCAACATTTAGTATATATGGTCTCTTATTTGTATGACTTTTTGAAACAGAGTACTAATGTTTCCATTGCAATATGCAGTCATGTATCACTCATAGGCCCAGGCAGCATGAAATATAAGTGTGCCTACACACAAAACCACACATACAACATGATGGCAAGGACAAGCTCCATGCTGATGATAGTTCGTCATATCACTCCAATAAGGATACTGAATGCCACTAGGGTTGGTGTTTAGGGTTTGTAAGGTACACATACTAATGCCTAAAAGTGTTGCAACAGTCTTGAGGTAAACAACCAAAACTTCACTAGTTTTCCCAACAATGACTGTTACAATCTAATAAAATCACATCACACTAACTAAAAAATTAGTAGCATTATCTTGGATCACCACAAACAGTCTACACTAAAGAATCGGGTGTAGAGATATGGGTGGTAGGGTATATTGACAGAGATCACGAGGTAAGGGTGGATGTGAGCCAGGTGAAGAGACTGGAGACATCACTGTCGGGGCTGTCCAGGTCCTCCAGATCATCCTTTTGGGTCCTGACCAGTGCCTCCTGCCGGGTGCGTTCTGACCAGGGGTACACACATCATACCCTCAGATGACACTAGCACTTGCATAGTGTTACAACTTGAAACCCACTATTTAATTAGTATATACCACTGTAAATATAAAGTATCAAATACAGCTGTATAACTGAAGTACTAAGATAAGTTTAAAACCTGAAAAGAAACAAAATGGGACAAATGATTTCTATTTCAACATCCAGTGATTTCTGAAGCAGCAACATACTGGAAATTCACTGGAAACTTCCAAAAGATTATAAGGGTAAGATATCAAAATACTAAACATCCTGTTGAAGTCTATGCCTAAACATGGATGGAGTCAATGTTTTTACATATCACAACTATTAGCATACTTATTCCATGGATCAGTTGCCCTCTGATTCTATCATACATTCCTCAAATTTCTATTTCTGGTAATTTACTGTGTATTATGACTTAATAAAGTCTGTAGTTGTTGCTGCAGATGGATTTGTCTATCAGGGGTAAACAGTATCTCCAGCAGTGTTATATAAGCTTTCCCCTGCCAGAAAAAGGAATCCTTGGGAAAAGTAGCAACACATCCTAGCTACTACTACCCACATCTGAACTCTAAAGCAGCTGCAGTGACTTCCTCTGCAATAACAACAGATAGTTACGTATAATTCCTCCAGCAACATCAACCTCCTGCTGATAGGTAATCCTCCCTCTTGTGGACACAAGAACCCCAGCAATCAAAGGTCCCTGTCGATGAGATAAAGCACCAGCAGCATGAAGTATAACTTCAAAATAAAGGGAGAGTTCTCTATAAGCAGAGGCAGTTGTTTAATCAGCAGCAGGTACCCCTGCAGCAGTAAGGAATACTCCTTTAACAACAAAAGCAGTAACAGATACTATATCACTTAGTGGCAGTAGGTACCCCATACCACCAACAGCAGTGACAAGAGGCACCCTTACAGCAGTGGAAACAGGAGGTACTCCCTTATCCACTGCAACAACACCAGATATTCCTTAACATCAAAATCTTGTACCAATCAATCAGCGACAAGAATCCTTCTTTAGGAATAAGAGTGAGCATTTCCCCCCTCAGCAGCAGCAGGTATCTACACAGCAACAAAACAGCTGTGAGAAGACCCACAGTTGCAATGCAGCATATATCGTAAACAAGCAAGAAGTATCCTCCTTGCAAGAGCAGTTAAGTACACCTTTGTAGGAAAATCAGTTGCTACCCCAGCATTAAGACGAACAAGTAACCCCCCATAAGAGAAGCAGGTGCTCCTTCAGCACCAAGATCAGTAAGTAATCCCCAGTAGGAGAAACAGTTACTCCCCCAGCATCAACATCTGCAGGCAACCCCCAGTAGAAGAAACAGTTACTCCCTCGGCAACAACCCCCAGTAGGAGAAACAGTTACTCCCTCGGCAACAAGATCTGGTAGTAACCCTAGTGGGAGAGGCAGTTACACACCAAGTATCGAGAGCAGCAGCATGTATCCTCCCAGTCTCCTGGCAAACAAGACATGCTCCCAAATCACGAACACCTTTTTTTTTTGTGGGAAATCAAGTCGTCAAAAACGTTCCAGTAAGCGAGGCACCGAGCAGCAATGCCAACAAATACAAAACCAGCAGATGACATCCTTTGCCTCTGTATGATTCCCACAGATACGCAACATGCACCACAATCACCTCCCCAGTTAACAGGTGCAGGTACCCCTCACAAAGCAGCATGCATAAAACCTGTGTGAGTTGGTGATGGAGCGCTAGGAGGGGAGTGCTGGGAAGACCTAGTAAGGTGGTGCCAATAATTCCTAGCTCATGCTCCACTTTGTATAACATGTCACTTGTGTGGCTACTCCGCCCCCCAACACCCACTAACTGTTTATAGTATGTAAGCTCCCTTGTACCACATCCTGTCACACCCGACGAAGGGAGAGGCAGCAATAAGCACCAGAAGCAGGTGCTAATATACAGCAGAAGGTGTCAGCGCAAGAATCACCAGCACCACCTTCGGGCAGTAAAGCCCACCATGATCTAGCTTTTGAAAGAATCACGATTCTCTGTAGGCACAACGACATGGGCGGGCAGAATCCTCCTTCCATGGGTTCTACCCTTACAGTAGAGACTCGCTAAGACACCTAGGTTATACCCGTGGCCGGGGCACTGCATTCACACTACTGAAGCAGGATATCAGTCACTGGCTCTAACGGTTACGGTCTCTATAATCAATAATCTCTTTTCATAGGTCGGCGAATATCTCTTAACCTGCCAATGATGGCCATCGTCCACGAATAGAGTGCTTCAAGCCCTCTTCTCCCACACACCAACAGAAAGCCAGTCTTTCTAATGGTATTTACTGCTTCCATCATCCACACACACGGATACGACCAAACAACATGAAGTCAAGGAAATGGGCCCCACTTACATATGCACAAAAAAAGAGTATAGGAGAAATGTCGACGCGCGGTATCACAGCGCCAGGAAGGCATGTGCAATACAGAGAACTGTCTTGAACACCAGGTGTTCCAAGACTTTTTCTTTTTTTTTTTTGACTCGTAGTTACCGCTTGACGATGACGGGCCTCCTGACCCAGGCAGTAAGATAGGCCTAAAGACCAAACCAACCAACACTGCCATACCTAGGAACACTACGGGACAAACCCCATCTTTAACAACACTAACAGCGAATCATACCGGTACATGCCAGTTTCTCGACTATAAAGACCCTTTATAATGTCAAACGGACATCCCATGTCCATGACATGACACTGTTACGCACTCGTGCTTTGCCGGCGTAAACTAACTGTTCCGAGTCCATAGATACGAATATATGTAAGCGATGCTCGAGAGAGAGAGAGAGAGAGAGAGAGAGAGAGAGAGAGAGAGAGAGAGAGAGAGAGAGAGAGAGAGAGGCTCACCCTTCCTCCCCAACTCTCAAGTCTCTTGGGTATGCATACTTAAACACTACTTAGGGGACGAACAAGAAAAAAAGCTAAGAGAGCAAAGTGATTCTAATTAACTATCAACTTCAGGCCCGGGTAAGCCTAAGAGACAGCCAGCAGCGTAGCTCCCACCTCCCGCGCTGCTGCCGTGTTCACCGCACCATCCACTTACGTCCTCCAAACACCAGATCAAATCCCCTCACAACCAACCATACCTAAGAAGGGAATCAGCAGTATGGCAATGACGTGCAGCCCACGGGAAACTTTCACGGGGAGGTGAAGCCAGACGACAACGGGCGAAAAGGTTGACAAATCTACAAGGGTTTCAGACGAGATGAAATGCCATTAAACTCGCAAAAGTCAATTATCGCCTCTCTCCTTGCTTGTCTCAACAGCTCACACTGTCTAACTTCCTTCCTAATTATTTAAGCAGAATATCTGATCTGTTCAACTGTCTTTCTTCAGTTTACTCCAGTCTGCCCTTGAAGATGTTGCACCAGTCTTGTCCATGTGTCTGTCAGGCTGTGTCACGAGGGAGTGACGTGTGTGTGTGTGTGTGTGTCGCGTTCAGGTGCCGACATGTGTCAAGGTCTGCGCTCAGGCGCTGACGGATGTGCCACCATCTGTGATGTGGCGCTGACCCGGAAATATGGTCTTACATGAAGCACATTCCAGTGTTACATATGGCTCCTGGCCTATATGTAATGATCCCTTCAGTGGCCACAGCGCTCTTTAGAGGGATCACACACTTAAAGCGACACCAAAGGAGGACGCATCACTAGACGTGGCTTGTTCCTTGCTACACAGCGTAAAATCTACAGTCAGTAATATACCTGTAAACATACGCCTTTCCTGACAGTCAACATGTCTAACGGCTTCAGAGCTGCCACTCAGCAGTCTTCGAGAAATCAAGCAGGTAATAATATTCTCCACTGTCGTACCGTGAACGTTTTTTTTTTTTTATATTATTTATTTTTTAAGAGCCTCCTTTGTTTCCTCTTTCGTGCCAGCTGGGCGTGACGTTTCAACACATCGGTCTCTTGTGGAAAGTCAGATGACAGTGTAGATATCCAAGTATACACAAATATACGCCTAAAGTTTGTACATAATGATAAATGTCCTTTTTAACCATCAGAAGCGTAAAGCAGGAAGGAATCTCCCTTATACTGAGTAGTATGGAGAGTATATGCTGCGAGCCAGGTACACCTCTAGTGTAGCTTGGACAGGTACGCTTTAAAGTGTATGCTGGCCAGGTGTAGCTCTACAGTGTAGCCCGATCTGGTGTACTTTTGACGGATCGTATCAGCACAGGTCCGGCGGGAGGCACGGCGTGTTGGCCTGCTGGTCTGCGACCTTAACACTTCACAGTTGTGTCCCCCCCGACAACTGTGAAGGAGGAAGGGGTTACGGCAGCACACTGAGGGGTTAAGGAGGAGTCATTAGACGGCTGGGACCCTCCTGCCATTACTGGGGTGCGCGGCCGGCCGATGATCAAGTACCCGCCTCAGTACACACATTAAGGCAGAGAGAGAGAGAGAGAGAGAGAGAGAGAGAGAGAGAGAGAGAGAGAGAGAGAGAGAGAGAGAGAGAGAGAGAGAGAGAGAGAGAGAGAGAGAGAGACCCCCTCCCGAGGATGGGTCAAGATATGTGAGGAAGTGCGGCCGAAAGGAAACACTGTGAAGACGGTCAGGGGCACCAACGTAACTCACTGCTCACGGGAGTGGAGGGTGGATGTGGTGTACGAGGGACTGAAAAGAGACGATCACACACTCCTTTCCGTCCCATGAGGCCTCCTTGCCTCTTCCACTCGTGTTGGAGCGCCCACTCTCCGTCTCGTCGTCGGGCAGTGCGCTTTACCTATCGCGTTAGAAGTCGTCAGAGACGAAGGTGAAGCAGTGGGTTCTCGCGCAGGCGTCTAGGCCTCCGCGGGACACACGTACCTGGCTAGCCAGTAGTGGCTACACACGGACCTTCCTGCCGTGCGCACTCAGGGCCCTTTACTCATGTCTACAGCCCAACAACTGCGAGAGATTCCTCCTCTTCCCTCACGATACACAGTTTACGGGATGCTGAGGCTGGCATGAAGACTGGGGAAATGGAGCGCAAAGAGGGACCAAAGCTGTCCCCTGTGGCACACCAGTAAATACACCTTCATTACATTTGGATCCCTTTGCTCCGACAATGAATCTTCCGTCTGTTTCACATTCCATGATCTAATCTCACTACTTTCTTTTGACAATCTTTTTTTTTTTATCTACTACAATTCTGTGGTTCACAGTATCAAATGCCTCAGAAAAATCAAGAGAAACATCATCTGTCAAAATCTTGAGCAAATTCGAGGAAATCAGTATCCAGTCTCCTTCGTCGCATTACTTTCACAAACATTGTGATGAAGTAGAAGTTGAATCTGTGTGCTTTTAACTCTCCCCTCTCACCCCATACAAATCCATGTTGTTAAAGAAGAGAGAGAGAGAGAGAGAGAGAGAGAGAGAGAGAGAGAGAGAGAGAGAGAGAGAGAGAGAGAGAGAGAGAGGCCCTACGTGAAGCTCTTCAAGTCCCACAATCTTGGCATGGCGGTCACCACATTAAATACGTGATCAAGTGTACCACGGTAGAGAGAGCACAGTCCCGGTCATCCCCCCCTGGTAAAACAGTCCCCACATTCCCACTAGGTACAGAATTTCCGTCTCCCCCTCGTACCTACGAGTCCCTATCCCTCTAGTCCTTAAGCTACCTACAACCTCCCCATTTGTATACAGATGTTCCCCATTCGCCACTGCTCCACAAAACAGTTTCTACGTCTACTAATACACGGTCTCCACCTTCCCCAGGTACACAGACCAGCTCCAATCTCTCTCTCTCTGTGACACACGGTCCTCCGGGACACAGACGAGTCACTCCCTTCCTCTATACAATCCCACCACACCTGATACACAGGCCGGCCTCCACTCTACACGGTACACAGCACACCCCACCACCTTCCTCCTCCAGCGCACGAAATGGCCCCTTCCAACCCCCAGGTACGCTGGCTGGTCCCTGCCTCCTCCTGTACTAGGGGCGAAGGCCCCCGGCACAGGGACAAGGTGTCGAGCGGTGTTGGGCTGGGAGTTAACACCCTGGCTCCCTTACCCCTCCTCAATATTCATGAGCTAATTAGCCACTAAGAAAAGTTTCTAATGGCTTCATGTTTAAGACATTTTTTTTTCTTGTGGTGGTGATTGATAATGAAGGTCGGAGGAGCTCGTGAAGAGAGGGGGTGGGGGGGGGGAGACCAGGCCGTAAAGACGGTGTGATAACAGATGAGAGAGATAAAGAGATAAGAGGGGGAAGCGAGACATGGGCGAATATATGTTAATGTAAGGTTACAGAGATTGATGCCGACATGATATGCTGGTATGAAAGTGGTGCACAGACGGGAATACACCGCAGGCTATGGTGAAGGGGGGAGGGGCAGACGACAGCTGGTGGTGAGGGGGAGGGGGCTGACGACAGCTGGTTGATAGGGGTAGAAGTACACACGACTGACTGGTAGTGGTAGCAAGGAGGAACGTATATGACAGGTGGTGATGTGGAGGAAAGGGTAGACGACAGAGGTGGTGGTGGTGAAGGAGAAGGACAGACGACGTGTGGTGGTGGAGGAGCAGACGACGTGGCGGTGGTGGCAGTGGACGTGTGGGGTAGACAACAGACGCTGGAGACAGTGAACGGGAAAAGTGGGCAACAGAAACTGGCGGTAGTAAACGGGAAGGAATGACGACAGACGCTGCAGACAGTACGCGGGCGGGAGGGTTGACAGACAACAGGCGGCGACGACAGAGTCGAGCCTGAAGATCGCCCCCCTTGTGCCACATCCCACGTTCACCTTCCTATCTGTACCCAGCACTTCTACCTGGATGTTCACGCCATTTCAGAAGCATCATGTAAGTAGCAGATGACACCCTGCCTCCCCCCTCAGCTGCACTAGTCACACTCATGTGGTACGGACGGAGGCCTATGAGGAACCAGGTCCTCATGCATCTTTTAGCACACAGCTCACTGTGACCTGCCAATCACCTCTGCCGTCAAGCAAAAGCGGTTCCTACTAAACCACGAAGGAGTCAATACACGATCGTGTATGAAGATGAGAGAGAGAGAGAGACCATACGAAACACTCTGCACTCGTGGTGCATGACTGTGCACTCGTGATGAATGACTGAGCTCCACTCGTAAATGCATGGCTGTGCACCTCCAATCTCATCCACATGATGGAACCAATGGACGCGAGATCATTCACTACACAGTACAATGCTGGTGCAAGCTGCATAGAATCCTTCGTCGTGTTTGTCTCCCCCCTCCCTCCCCCACAAGCCCTCCAACTCTTAGCCCAACACACACACACACAACCACCACACGCACCCTCTTCGACCGGCGGAGTGCTGCAGACACACCCTGGCAAGCTCTTGGATGATGGACGGCGTTTTGCCACAGCCGCCACCACCACTCTCGCTCCCAAGTACCTTACACTCCCTCAGCTTGGAGCTGGAGTGTTCCCAGGTGGGTATCATGATTGTGTTACAATCACCCAACACTACACCTGGGACGGGCTACCAAATGATATAATCAAGATTTTCCATATATGCTATATATATATATATATATATATATATATATACATATACCCAAACCTAAGACAGGTACCCCATTCGCTGCTTCGTCCTAGGGGCAGGGAGAACAGCTGCAGCTGGTTGTGGGACGATTGCCGCGCCCAGGGTTCGAACACGGGCAATCCCTTGTGTGAATCATCCTCAAGAGACGATCACCACTACACCACGGAAGCCCATTTACCTTATCATACGTACATATCAAGTGTCGTCAACACAAGCAAGACGGCCCACCACCAAAACTCCTTTCTCGTGGGTCCTTTAAGGGAAATCATTACTTAAAATATTATCACTCAAATACTACTTGAATATCCCTAACCCACACCTCGAGAATTTAACATAAACTTAGGACGTGACTTACCGGAATTTCTTCTCTGCACGATTCCTGGAAAAGAAGAGAAAACGACATTACTTTCACAGAAGAGGATATATGATTTCATGATTAAAAATCTACTTTCTTTCTTTCCCCCACAAATCTATGAAGTACAATATAAAAACTCCCTTAAGACTGGTAATTCTAACCTTATCCACTTAACAGTACTACTACTACTAATAATAATAACAAGAATGATAAAGATTGATTGAATTAACTGTTACTTGTGGTTCAAAGCAGAGAAAATGTATATAACAAAAACAGTTGGGCAATAAAACGGGTGGGGGAGGAGGGCAGTCGAACATAGTCGTCGCAAAATTCTGAAGCAGCAGTCCACTGGTTATTGACGTGCACGATGGTCTGTGCTCTGAAGCTCGGATGGGCTTGGTTGTGGTGCCGAACTGCAACCTGGGGTCAAGGGATCTCAGACGGCAGGTGGTGGCGACACGATGCTGTAGTTTCTTCTCTAACTGTTCGGATGAGGTCCAGGTGATTTGGTTGAGTTGATTATCTCTTGACAGGTGGTGTATAAGGGATCGTGTGGATAGCCTTGCAGAGTGTGTGTGTGTGTGTGTGTGTGATTACTGTTTGTGCTACTGGGAGAGCTTTACACTAGTGTTGTCATGTCTCCACACCATGTTTATATGTAGTCTTCATTCATATATATATATATATATATATCCTAGCCTAAGCTAGGTATCCAGTTTTCAGCAAGCCCCAGGCTGGAGGATGAGCACCTGGGTTGGGCGTGGGCCGACTACCACATCCAGGGTTCGAACCAGACACCGGGCGGGCCCGTGCTGATTCATGCTCAGCAACGCTTACCACTACTCCTTGTGTGTGTGTGTGTGTGTGTGTGTGTGTGTGTGTGTATTCTCAAGTAAGTGAGGATGTGCGTGTGTCTGCAAGTATGAAAATTCGAGAGAGGGAGAGAGAGAGAGAGAGAGAGAGAGAGAGAGAGAGAGAGAGAGAGAGAGAGAGAGAGAGAGAGAGAGAGAGAGAGAGAGAGAGAGAGAGAGAGAGAGAGAGAGAGAGGTGGGGTGGGTTGGGGGGTTAAGAAGTCACACAAGTTGGTGTTGGTTGGCACAGTAATTGGATCAAGGGTGTTGGGACGGTGGGCTGAGCTCGAACCCAACACCTCCACTACACACACACACCTGCCATAACTCTACGCCTCAGCCACACACCGACGCCAGTAAACAAACCGGCAGACCTGGCTATCCACACACACCATCAGAAACAGGGGAAACAATGGATCCTGCCACCATACAGCGTACCAATGGCTATGGCTGTCATTTAAGACGAAAATCATAGCTACACAAACCCGGGTTCAAATTAAACTGTTCACATCAACAAAATATGGTTAACTTTGAATATATATATATATATATATATATATATATATATATATATATATATATATATATATATATATATATTCGGGCAAGTGTGGAAAGAATATGGGCTGGCGACTACGTACTAAGATAGCCGGCCATCGCCCCTCAGCGGTGGGGTGGAGTCGTCTCCAAGGCAGGAAACTGATTCTCGCTATCTGATTATTCTTTTTCATTCTTATCTTGATAACGACTGATAACGGGGACCTTGTTGGTGCTGCCACCTGGAGAGGTCAACACGAAGTGGGTGCGGTTGTAGTCATCTGTGCTGATTCATGTGTCATTTGACCAGTCTTGACTCGGTTCTTGAAACGGGCGCGAATTCCAGTGATTTTTCCTTTGCTCAAAAATAAACAACGTGTCATTTTCGGTTCTTTATTGACCCTAAACAAAAGTCAATGACATCATCTTCGACAACGAATCATTCTTAATTCTTCATCAGTCCAGTAAAATTAGGTAATCACTTTCGACCATGAATCACTCTAAACTATTTAATTGTCCAATAAAATATGGTAATCATCTTTGCCAACGAATTATCCTTACTTCTTTATTAGTCCCATAAAATAATGCAAACATCCCCAATTGATAAGAGGGCTGACAATAGGAATAATATATATATATATATATATATATATATATATATATATATATATATATATATATATATATAACTACATCTGGGAAGCACCATAATGTGACCTTTGTCATCACAGTAATCAACACATACAACCAATCACCACGTAACGTAGGGAGTCAATGGGACAACCCTTCTCCATGACCCATACCCTGATTAACTCCCTTTACTTCAACGCAGATTGAGTCTGGACCTGAGCTTCCCATAATATAAATGTCTCTCATCCTACTTTAAAATACTTCAGTACTATGTATAGTAATTTTCTCCACCATCAACTGATCCCGTCAACTTAATCATGAAGGTAACACAGCAGATGAATGCCAATATTGAGTGAAATCAGTCAAAAACCCATATGCATTATCAAATAATCTAATCAACAAATCTAATCCCTACATACGAAAAATCTCCCTAGTTTAACCTGTGAAAAACAAGGTGCCGAGGGTGAGCAGTTCACACGCACATCGATCAAAATATTTGATTTTAATACATGGTTGACCGAGTGGCGCGTGATATTCAGCCGTTGGATTATGTCAAGTTCAACTCACGAGTGAAATCGACTGTTCCTTAACTCCGTACACATGGCAGAACGACCTTGGCGTCTTTAATGGCCAAACCTTTGACGTGATCCCCCTCAAAGGTCAAGGAGAGAGAGAGAGAGAGAGAGAGAGAGAGAGAGAGAGAGAGAGAGAGAGAGAGAGGTCAGGCCATTATATTCCTGGGGTCTTAACGTAGGGCGCTAAAGGTTAGCTGTGGAAGGATCTATCATCCAAAATGTAGCACCAAGTTATAGTCTTTTCATTTATTCGTTTTAATCGAATAATTTTTCATGAAATTTTCAAAACCTTAAACGAAATTTCAAGACAATATTTACACCAATTTTACATCCCCGCCTTCCTTCATATTTCGTAACTAAAATTGATATTTCTCACTGAGCCAAAAAGAGCATTATCAAACGTCTTGATAAATACTTTACGTGTCAATTTCACGTTATCAGGCTTCTTGCATCTCTCCCAAGAACTGTTTGGTGAGGCATCATGAAGCAAGGATGGAGGAGCTCACAGGCTGTGATCAGGTCATAATAAAGACATTGTATACATTCCGTTCTCAGATTATGTAAAGATGAACCAAGTGGCACATCATTACACTATTTCAACTGCGTCATGCAAATCACGCGCACCACATCAGCGTCTTGAGAGAAAGTGCTTAAGAAAACATTCTGGGGAGGTGTGTGTGTGTGTGTGTGTGTGTGTGTGTGTAGAGGGGGGGGGAGGACTCACTCCCCGGGTTCCTCGTAGTGAACTTCGGTCACTCTGCGCCGGGGTGTCCGTGGGGACCTGGAGGCCTTGTCGTAGCTACCGAAGGTGAAGGAGCGCTTGATCCTCTCGAACCTCTTGGATCCCATCCTCTTGTTCCTATCCAGATGGTGGGAGCTGCTGCGGAGGCCCATACGCGCCAGCCCCATGGACTGGGCCTTGGCGAGGTGGGCGTGGAAGCCATCGTGGAGGCGCGACAGGCCAGAGTGGTCAGTGTGGTCGAGGGTGTAGCCGTCGGCAGAGGAGGCGTGGGCTCGGTACTTACTTTTCTGCGTGTCCTGATGAACGGTGGAGGAGATGGTGTTGTAGGTGCGAGGCTTCTTGCCCGAGTAGTCGCGCATGTTCAGATCCGCGCCTGCAACACATACAATAGTCACTAATACATAGATAATACTTAAGACAGATGTTAATTACAGTTTTCTTAAGCTCGACCTTAGGACGCTTCAGCGCGTCCTCTGAGAAACGGCTGTTCGGCCATGAAAAGGGTAAATCGGAGGCCTGCAAGTCCAATCGCACCCAAGGGTTGCTTGAGCACGACCGGACACTATGTGGTCGTGTCGTCGACCTCAATGCTCATAACGTCGCACTCAAGCAGTCAATAGTCACGGACAGTATACTAAGGTTACAAAACCATATGGAAAATAATAGAGACTTCTGTTCAAATTTTTTTTTTCTTTAGCTTATTGACGAATCATTTGGAAATGAAGACATATGCAGGTGGCATATCAGGACTCTATCAGTCACCTTCCTGGTTGTAAATGTTTATCTTAACGTGTGTGTGTGTGTGTGTGCTTCGAGGTGGCAAGCGGTGAGCACTTACCGCAGTGGGCGAGTAGGTCGAACACTTCCGTGCGGTTGTACATAGCTGCTATGTGCAGTGGCGTGTACCCCTGAAAAAAAAAAGAAAATTAATATACACGTTATGACACTGAGTTCACACGAGGCAAATATAATGTGCGTACATACGTTCGATTTTCTCGACCTGAATCTACAGAGACGCCCCTCATCTTCGATGGCTTCAGTCCCTAATCTGCAACTGTACACTAACTAAATAGTCATCAAGTCTACTGTACATTGTGTACATGTACGTACGCACGAGAGCATACTAAGCCTTGCCTGTACATTGTAGAAGTACACATGTAAACACCAATAAGTAAACAAGTCCGGCTGTACAAAGCAGCGTCTAAATGTACACAGAAACGGCAGTAAACAGCTCATGACTGTACAGCGCCCCGTCTTAAATGCCTCTTCACTCTCGCAAGACCACAGATAAAACTGACTCCCCACACCTGTGTGGTGACTCTCTCACCACAACAAAGAGACATGACCCTACAAGAGGACACAATATTACCTATAAAGTTCTACTCTCTGGCTGGCATTACAAGACATTACATGAGGAGGAATATTGGCACGGGTCAATACCCAGTTAACAAGGGACAAGCATCATATAACATGGGCGGTCGCGTTCCCACCGACGTAAACCTATCAGGCCCAAGCCGCCCCCTACCCCACTCCCCTCTCTCCCCCTCCAGCCTACTCGACAAACAAAAGCGCATCACACCCAAACTTACCCGCAACTTGGGCGCCGGGGTTTCGGCGGGGCAGGAGGCGAGTGAGGGCGGATTTTGCAAGACCACCGCTGGTTTATTCCCAAACAAACTTTAATATAGGATTTCGGCCACACTTGGGGTGTTAATCTGATAAGTAGATTCAGATTAAATCAAAATATCTCGTGCAGTATAGACGGTGGCAAGTGCTTTCATTATAAACCCCACTTTGGAACCTTTTAGTACACAAACTCGCCGCCAGAATGAACTACAGAGATATCCTGCAAGGACTTTCGAGTAAATAATAAATAAACAATGGGCAGGAGGTGAGGCAACACAGCGGGAGTGAGAAATAACGCAATTATCTGGCCTCGGGCAGCCCGTGGTAATTTCCACATACATATTAATATCAACAGCGAGGGAGGGGAAGAGTTAGTCTATCAAGCCCTCCTGCACTGATGACATATTCCATCGCCGGGACCCGACCAAACACGACCTTCCTGCCACCCGACGCAAGGCCCGTTCTCCTCTCCCACGCCCATTCTTTCTGGTCGCTTATATTGCAAATCGCCTTTGCCATAATTAAAACGGGCAGAGTAACGACCAATCAACCCGGACAAACGATGCACTCGGCAGTTAGCAACAATTGCCGCGTCGTACCTGTGCTCGACAAGTAATTCTTCAATCGGCCATGACTGTTTTGTCGGCCCCCCGAGCGCTCAACGCCTCAATTAACAGCTGCAACGAGGCTAACGAGGGACCACCAGTAATTAAAACTGCCAGTGTACAATATGTCGTCCCAGAGCCAGCCAGCCAGCCAGACCCTCCTCCACCGACGACACTCTCTGTCACGCTCTCACTCACACTCATTCACTCACCTCTCTCTCTCTCAGACACACTCTCTCTCTCTCCTTCCCGGCGGGAGAACGCAGCAGGAGGCAGCTGAGTATATGAGGGGAGGTAATGGCTGCCTAACGCCACAGTGCATCTCAGAGAACCAGGATGACTCGTCAAGTAGCACGGGTAGTGAGTGAACCAGTGGCTGAGCCTCGTCCTCAACTAACACAAGTGGTACTGAACCAGTGGCTTGGCCTTGTCCTTAACCACCACACTGGTATAGAACCACGACTGGGCCCTGCCCCTAACGACCACACTGGTAGGGAACCAATGGTTGGGCCTTGTGCCATAACTACCACACTGTAATGCCATTCCACCACACGGACACGACCATCCTGGACCTTGAAATCCTCTAGAGAGACAAGATGATCAACAAGTGACAGCTAATATTACAAGAAAAGTAAAAATATGAACCAACTGGTGTATCAATGCCTTAAGGGGAGAGAGCTTAAGTAATAAAATAAAACAATAAAAAAGACCCCAATACTTTTCTGACTTTAATGCTGACTTTTGTCAACTCCAGAGATTTAACAGGAATCCATTCAATTACTTACATTTTCTTTAGGGAAGTCTTTTATAAACTTTATAATACGTTGGTAAGAAAAGGCTTAGCGGCTGAAAAAAAAAATGGGTGCCAAAATTTTTACAGGCTGGCAATATATGATAATTTTTCTTTCGTAGTTGAGTTAACGTGTCGTCCACCATCATGCGAGGCTAAAGCTGTACGAGGCTGGCAGTTACGTAGCCTTGGGTAGGATCCCGGAGCACGACGGTACGACCCTTGGGCATGATGATCCTTGAGCACGACGGCACGGCTTGAGTGAGATGGCCTGACTTTAAACCAGACCCTTCATTGTCATGTCCAAAGGCCAGGCCATCAATATCGCCGGGTTGCAGCGTCGCTGTGCTCACGAGGTAAACAAACAGATCTCTGACCCACCTATTCTTAACGTTCTCACTTCCACATTACATCATCCACTTGATGTGGTCTTCGCCTCGGCCGCGCATTCTTAGGTATAGCATCCCCTTTTCCCCTAAATCCTTTTACCAGACGAGGAAAATCGGAAACCAAACAGGAATATGTTCGTTCGAAACAGAACGGCTCCACAGCCACTTATGATCAGACACCAACTCACAGCTTCGACAACCGAAGGGGAAAAAATATCTGCCCGAAGGAACCCAGTCTTAAATTCTTCACCGTCTGGGAATCGAATCCTCTTCCCTCGAACTGTGAGTCAAACGCGCTAACATTGACGACAAAGGACCCGTTAACACCAGTACAATCTTAGGTAACCAAGACACTGTGAACAGTATTTTCTTACCCTTTTTTAAACCGTACATTCATGGAAGATCTTTTAAACTGAAGTCATACATATCCTATGGTATAATGCTTTCAGATCACTATTTAACAATTAAACAACTTTGAAGAAAAAAATTCTACTCTCAGTGGTTTTTAAGAGTTCAATAAAACCATCAAAAACAATTCAAAATCTGACTTAAAACTGAAGAGAGAACAAATCCTTATCATAAAAACCATATTGTACATGAAGGATTTCCAAAAACGCAATAACAATTCTAGGAGAAGCATCCTAAACTGTGTACCTTCAGAAAACTACAATCACATCAACCCACAAAGACTTACATACCGCAATGAAATAATCACTACCTCACCAGCGTGTAAACTCCTGAGCGTACCGGATCTTTAGCGTTCAAAATTCCATAAGAACCGTCCGGCCACATAACGTATACGGACGGACAACCCGAGTTACACGGCAGAGATTAGTAAACACCTCACACACGCGCGCGAGAGTAAATCGGCTTTCGAGTCAAAAATATACGATATCATTTCAACACCAAACATAGAACAACATTCGACTACAATGAAATAGAAATAAAATGCATAATGCAGATCACTGATTTCCTTTGTATGTTCTATGAAAGTGCGCGTTCATATATATATATATATATATATATATATGAATATATTCATATATATATATATATATATATATATATATATATATATATATATATATATATATATAATCCAACCGTAACTGTATTGTGTGGGGAGCACACCTTTGTACTTCCCCTATGTGTGCTCGGCAAGCCTAAAAGTACACCATTTTATAGCTGGAAATTGAAAACCAGATAATAAAGTGAGAGCCGAGTGGAATGCAGTGCACCACCCAACCCCCTCCAGTTGCTAGGCCCAACGCTGCCAGCCCTCATTAAATTACGTTTTCATCCGTGGGGTGAGGTGGGTGGGATGGGGAGGAAGGGGGTTACTATGGTATATGGCGTCGGCTTTCACACGACACTTGGCAACTGAGTGACAACCTTTGACCTGAGGGAGGGAGAGAGTGAGTCAGGAGGCCGGACAGGTCACAACTACGGTGTGTGATGAGGGTCAGTCCTGTGCCATCTTGAAGTTCTCTAGCATCATACATTACCAATACATGATGAAGAGACAGACAGACGACAGACAGAAGAATGCGTGCGCTTACGTAAACAGACCCAACCAATGCTCACTCGCTCCTTCTCTTCCTCTCCCTCGAGTTCAGTTACTGTCGAAGGAGCTCGTTTGGGTGTGAGGGCCAACTCATACAACCCTCCTAAAAACCCCCTCAATGCGTCCACTGACCTGTGCTTGCCTCAGCAGTCAGGGCGCAGGGGGGTAAAATGCCAGATATACAAAACCGGTTACCGTCACGAAATTGGTTTTGTGAAATTCTAAACCCGCTTTGCTCCCCCAGTCCACGTCAATGTGCAGGCCATTACACACACACAAAATTCCACAGATCTCTATCGTCCTACACACATGCATATGTACGTACAAATAAAGGAAAAAATTATAGATGGCATTACAACGAATTGATAAATTACTATGAATTCCATCAGATTTTGATAGACTTTTTGATAGACTTTCTCCCATAAAAAAACAAAACACTTGTACACAGACGACATTCAGAAGCCGTGGATGTCTATATAATCTACCCCTGTTAATATCCAAATTCTTGCGAAAACGGAGAACAGAAAATGTTACTGATTTAACACCCGTGTCGATTATAATTTAACCGGGATAGTATAGCAAGGGAATAAAGCCGAAAGCTGGATCCTTTTGGAGATTATTCGAAATCAAGAAAGTGGCTTTGCCCCTAAAATGAAGAAGAAAAAAGAGGTTGTATTCACACACTTGCGTACCAGGTTCCCCCCACCTCCGCCTTCAGAATCATACACGCATTCCTCCCGGGCAGATAGATAGATAGAGATAGATAGATAGATAGATAGATAGATAGATAGAGAGACAGACAGAGAGAGAGAGAGAGAGAGAGAGAGAGAGAGAGAGAGAGAGAGAGAGAGAGAGAGAGAGAGAGAGAGACTCCACTATAAAAGATGGCTTTACCTAAACGCCAAACATGATCAAAAATTCCCATACCACCTTGGCTCACACCGTCAACCGCGAGGCCCATGGACGCGCGTCTCCCAAGCCCCAGCACGGCGTCTTTGAATCCAAGATTACGCCAATTACACTTCATAACCAGAAGCCAGCAAGCAGTAAAAACGTATGGCTTTAAAGACGTACACACGGGGCAACTAGGGCCCGAGGATTGCTCCCGGGCTGGTGTTCTGCCGTTCACTCTTCGTAGAGGGGGAAAGACGCACCACAACCTCCAGACTCGACCCAAGTTTCCCCAGATTAGCAACACCATTTTTCCAGCAGCGTGGCACTGAAGGTTACAGTGAAGCCTCTGGGTGACATGTTCTACACTGCAAGCTAAAATAATACGTTTTCCAGAGGCTATAACGTAATTTGGGGTCATTTCTTCTTGGCCAGGAGGGAATTTCATGACCTGCACCTCTGGCCCATGGCGCCAGACCAAACTATGGGTCTTGGGCGATATGGAGATCCTAACTGTGCTGTGAGTGGAGGAAATGTAGTAGATATGGCAGTTAATCCTCTCAACTCTGATTTGACTGGCGACTTCACCTTCCAACCTAAAGCTAGAATACATAATCATGGTGAAAAAGGCCTCTTTCCGTTGCGGAATTAGCCCTTCGTGCTTTTTACATGGTCAGACGTTCACGTTAACCATCCTTCTTCAGTCTCTCCCTCGTACCTGAACGCCACATCAAGTCTAGATTATAGTTCAAACTCAAATCCCGAGTCCTCCGGAGTTTCGAAGTGAAAGAAAACGTAACGAGGTGATGCAGCGGAGTCATGGACGGCGGATGACGTCATGAACGAGAGAAGCGGGTCCAGCTGGCGACGTAAATTTAGACTCGTTCCAGCAATCTTGGCATCTCCATGTTCTTCCCGTACAAGATAATGGGAGTTCATAAATTTCTGGGATATTGTACGAAGGCCTTTGCCAATCTGGTATGTACGCGTTTATATCGTATTGAGCGCAGTGTTAAGGGTCTCCTCTGCTCATTTGTCTTCGGCTCTTCATTGCCTCCGTGCCTCCACTTCCTGCGTCTGAGCTTCGCAAACTCTTAATTAAAATCTGTATCAGTTACGTCCAGACCCTGACGTGTTTCCCCGTGTCCGAATAAGGGTTTGTCATATATATAAAGTCATTATTTTCCATTTACCAACTTTACATATTCAGCGGTAATGGCGCATGCTGCGTTATCCAACATTGATACCCTCCGACGTGGTGCCATCTCATCGAGCTTGGTTCAACTTTACAAAATACAATTCTGAACAGGAACTGTGTGGCGTTGGTTTCTCAACCGACTCTAACACCTCTTGCGGGTGCAGGGGCAAGTCCCTTGTGGCTTATGCGATAATTTAGCCCCGTTTTTATAACCGCGCATGTTAGAAACGCTGAAGTGTTTTAGAGGCATTTTTTCAATAAAGTTATGTATGTAAGGTCTGAAGACTGCAGGACGAAACTGGAGAGCATTCAATCCCTTTTTAAACCCCTGTAGCCCAAAGGAGCAAAACTTCAAGCACTACAGTAGGACTCTTGCCTGGCATGGCTCAGCCTATGACCTAATCCCGTCAGGGTCATGTCAAAGGCCAGGGCATCATACCCCAGGTATATGGCACCATCGTTATCAAGAGATCAATCAAACCTTATCAAGTGGTCACCAGTACCTTGGTACTCTGGACCGTCACATACCCTGATAACAGGATTCCGTTAACAGACACATTCTACCATTATTTCCACCACGTTAAATGACCACGCTCCTTGATAAAAAAAAATCCATCTCAGTTTTGTTAGATGCTTAAAAAATTCGTCCAGGATCTGGTCCCAAGTACGACACAGGGTCTGCTTCACACTTTGCAATCGCAAACAGATAACTTTCCTCAATACTAATACAGACAAGTGTTCAAGACAACCCACACCACCTCCCTCTAACCTCACAAACCCACACCATCTCACTCTAACCTCATCAACCCACACCACCTCCCTCTAACCTCACCAACCCACACCACCTCCCTCTAACCTCATCAACCCACACCACCTCCCTCTAACCTCACCAACCCAGACCGCCTCCCTCTAACCTCATCAACCCACACCACCTCCCTCTAACCTCACTAACTGTAGCCAAGATTTCGACCAACCAAGTTGTGCCTCTTCCACATGCAGAGGGAAGTATGACAGGGGGCACTGACAGCTCTAAGAGGCCCAGAACGACGGAGCTCAACACGCATGATAAGCAACCACTGGAGACACCAGACCTTCAACGACACCAATAGCATCACCACCAACCACGGCCAACCATAACACAAGGCATTTCCTACACCACACAACCTGTCACACTCTATCACCAACACATGGGCCATCAGGATACACAAAGAATCTCCAACACTATACCACCTATTAAACTCTGCATCACCGCCATCCGGGCCATCAGGACACAAGGCATCACCAACACTATACAATCTATCGGACTCTTCATCACCACCACCACCACCCAGGCCATCAGGACACAAGGCATCACCAACACTATACAATCTATCAGACTCTTCATCACCACCACCAACACCAGGGCCATCAGGACACAAGGCATCACCAACACTATACAACCTATCAGACCCTTCATCACCAACACCACCACCACCCGGGTCATCAGGACACAAGGCATCACCAACACTATACAATCTATCAGACTACTCATCACCACCACCACCACCCGGGCCATCAGGACACAAGGCATCACCAACACGAGTAAATTCCTGCACATTACTCCACCATCGTCGTCCCTCTCTCCCCGATAACTCGACAATTTTGCATATAAATTAATCCCTGGCTAAGACCGCGCCCGCCTGATGTATTAATTAAGGCCAGATACCGAAAAAAAAAGATACAATGTAAAAACGGAGGGAGGTTGCCATACACAGGAGTAGCTATCGATCACATGCTCGCTTACCAGGGAGGAGAGGGGGCGCAAACCCACCCCAGCTCGCACTGACATGCTACCACTACCCCTTCCTCCCCCTCTTCCACCAGCTGATGACCCCAACATCTGGCTCCCCTACTCCTCCTCCTCCACCAGCTGATGACTCCGCTACCTGGCTCCCCTCATCCTCCTCCTCCTCCACCAGCTGATGGCCCCACCACCTGGCTCCCCTCTTCCTCCTCCAACAGCTGATGACTCCGCCATCTGGCTCCCCTCCTCCTCCTCCAACAGGTGATGACCCCACCACCTGGCTCCCCTCTTACTCCTTCAACAGCTGATGACCCCGCCATCTGGCTCCCCTCCTCCTCCTCCAACAGCTGATGACCCCACCATCTGGCTCCCTTCCTCCTCCTCCTTCAACAGCTGATGACCCCGCCATCTGGCTCCCCTCCTCCTCCTCCAACAGCTGATGACCCTACCATCTGGCTCCCCTCCTCCTCCTCCACCAGCTGATGACCCCATCACCTGGCTCCCCTCTTCCTCCTCCTCCACCAGCTGATGACCCCACCATCTGGCTCCCTTCCTCCTCCTCCAACAGCTGATGACCCTAACATCTGGCTCCCTTCCTCCTTCTCCACCAGCTGATGACCCTACCATCTGGCTCCCTTCCTCCTTCTCCACCAGCTGATGACCCTACCACCTAGCCCCCCTCTTCAACAGCTGATGACCCTGGCCGCTGGCCCTCTCCCCCAGCTGATGCCCTTCGTAACTGAGTTCCCATTATGCTCCTGCCAACTGGAAGTACTGCCTCCACCAGCTATAAGGTACCCTCCACCATCTGAGAATGACACTTGACCAACTGGCACTAACCCAATCCAACTGACACCAATCCTTTCCCTCAGCTGACAATGACCCTGGCTAACTGACACTCACCTACACCGGCTGACACTCACCGCCACCAGCTGACACCCTCACCACATGAAACTCATCACCGTCAGCTTAACAATGACTCCCAGAGATCGTCTCCATTACGTGACACTGATCCCCACCAGCTGAGACCCTGCCCGCCAAGAAATGACACACATTTCCAATAGATGACACCGGTCAGCCACAAAAATGACACCCCCCGGCGTACTGACACTCGTAAATGTACTCCAGTATATATATATATATATATATATATATATATATATATATATATATATATATATATATATATATATACACACTCCACTTACCCCCTGACATCTGTAAAAGCTGACATCAACCCGCAGCGCACACTTCCACCATCGCGCCTGACACTCGCCGCTCAACTGACACCCGTTGCCATACGACACACCTCCATTAGCCGAACACTCCCACCACACGACACCCATATACTGACACCTCCCAACACCTCGACCAGGCGTCATCTTCGCTCACCTTCACCCTCTGCCATCAGCAAACAGTGACACTCCTCCCTTCTCATTACCACTATATATGACACCATCTACCACATAACACCACTCCAGATGACACCAAAGGTACTGACACCTCTGTGCATGACACTTACCCCATTCTGGTGTGGCAGAGAGGAGATCGAAGGCGTCCCTCCAGTAAGAGTCGTGGGTTGGACAGGGCAGGACGGGACAGCGTTCACGGGGGATAAGATGGAACAAATCAAACGTGTTAGGCAAAAGTCAACTCCCAGGTTTATATATATATATATATATATATATATATATATATATATATATATATATATATATATATATATATATATGTAAACCCACAGTAAGTTATTAAAGAGACCAAGATCACACGAGGTTTCATGAAAATCCCACTGTGGGTTGAATATACATGAAATATCCTAAAAGAATTCTATGTATACTTCGATATTGTCAAAAATAATACATAGGAAATTCTATAATTAAATTTCAAGACAACATCATTTTAAATTTCACAATGAGGAATATTATAAAAAAGATAAGGTGGTCATTTGACTAGTCTAAATCTATAAACATAAACACACTATAAATAATTCAAACATACGGCACTTCATCTATAAACACACTTAAAAATCTCACACTCAAAACTGCGAGACAGAAGGACGGTACTGTACAACCATCATCCAATTTGATTATTTCGTTAAATAACATCAAAGACAAATATGAAATAAATAATAGAGGATAAAGTCATTACTGTCAGGGTGATCTAGGAAAACAGTAGAGGGCCCACAGAAAACCCTGTGGCATACCACAGGTCTTGAGACACATGCTTTGGTAATGGTGGTGCGTGCATACACCAAAACGTGTGTGTGTGTGTGTGTGTGTGTGTGTGTGTGTGTGTGTGGAAGGGGTAAGCCTATGTCTCTATGGTCTCTGGTAGTCATGGCTCCTTAAGACAAGCATTTACAGTGTCTCGCAACCCGGTCGCTTTGAAACACCTGGCGACAGTGTCTGGCTGCCAAATCTCATAACAGAAATAGTCTACCGTTTCGCGGGAGAATTGCCTCACAAGGCATCTACTTACCGAGCCTTAGATGCACGCCTAGTCATGGTGTGTGTGTCTACTTACAATGCCTCAGAACCACGCCTCGTCATGGTGTGTGTGTCTACTTACAGTGCCTTAGAACCACGCCTCGTCATGGTGTGTGTGTCTACTTACAGTGCCTTAGAACCACGCCTCGTCATGGTGTGTGTGTCTACTTACAGTGCCTTAGAACCACTCCTCGTCATGGTGTCTACCTACAGCGCCTCAGATCCACGCCTCGTCATGGTGTCTACCTACAGCACCTCAGATCCACGCCTCGTCATGGTGTCTACCTACAGCACCTCAGATCCACGCCTCGTCATGGTGTCTACTGACAATGTTTCAGAACCAGACAGCTGGTGGGGGGGTCAGGCGAGGAGGTGTCAGCGGTACTTACGGATCTGGCGTTGACATCGACGTGGTGGGTGCCGACCAGCAGTTTGACCACTTCGTTCCTGCCGTGTTTAGCTGCCCAGTGTAGCGCCGTCTGCAAGAGAAACAACCGTTCAGTAAATCGCTCCACGCAACACCTCCATACATTACATACGTACATGATAACACAGCAGGGCATAGCAAGGTTCAAAACCTGGTTAAAACCCCACAGATAAGGTTTTGGATTAGTCTAACCTCCTCTCGTCTTACTCTGGGTAATTGTGGTAATGTAAAAGACATAATACAACACAAAATAAAGGTTCTATGATGTATTCTCACTTTTAAGACTGATTCCTATGATTTAAATTTGGGAATCTAAAAAAAAAAAAACTGAATTACATTTATTCAATACAAAATAATCAACGACAATACACAACAATTAACTTAAAAAAAGAATATAATCGCCATACGACGGAACAACACCATCGGAGCTTTTAAGAACTGAGGGCACTAGGAGCTTGTCATGAGCCTCCATGACAATGCTATGCATGAGAGGGTCAACTGCCCATGTCATGAGCCTCCCTGACGCAGCTCGTACAGTTCTTCTAAATGATCTTACAGTCATGCGCAAAGATTATGCCGTCGTGCTCTTCGATTCAGGGGTAAGTGTGAAGGGTGGAAGACCCCCCCTCCTCCCCCCCCCCAAAAAAAAGGACTTAGGGGCACCAAAAGGCTAGGGCCGGCCCTATACATATATATAGGTTTCATGAGAAAATCTGATCAACAAAATGAGTTTCGATCCTTGACCTGGCGTCGCTAGATTCAACGCGGCACTGAAAGAAAGAAATAAAGAAAGAAAGACAGATGAAAATTTTTTTTTTTTGGAAAAATACTTACAGACGTCTTAATAGTTAAGGTACTCCTGAAAAGTTTGGGTGACCGCCGTTTTCTGTCACAGAGAAACTCGTGCGCTACACCTGAACGTAGACTAATATATTTCACCCAAACAAGAAGGCTGGACTAAAAAAAAAAGTAGCAATCAAATAAGCGTGCTATCAAATTAATGAAGCAAACGTTAAATCCAATACTCAAAAGTTAGATTATTACGTGACCAGGCCCTTATAGGTGTGTTTATCATAGATAAGGGTCGTAATATTGTGCTCTGTTAGGTAATGTCACCAAATCTATAAAATATTAAGCCATACCTTCACTCTTAAAAGCACCAGAATTACTGGTGATAATGGTCCTAATGTTACACCCAGAAACATGTCTGCAGGAGTGTATGTTGATTACATTAGTCCCACGTACAGAGAGAAACTAATTTTTTCTAAGAAATACGCGAAATGAGGAATATCATCTCCGCTCATGCTAGATAGTATGTCTTTTATCTAACTAAAATCAGCCAGCCTCAACTCTGGAAGTATCAGCCAATATTACCACAGATGTAGAGACACGTCAGTCTAAGAACTCTTATAAAAGTGGGGATACTGTTCCTTCATTACAATAAGAAATACTTATAACCATTTATATATCCAAGTTCTCTCTCCTCCCCTAGACCCAAACACCTCGGTCATAACATATACCAACTCGTTCAATATTTTTCAATGGTAAATTAAGGTAATGACGGGCGGGTTTAGTTGGCAAGCACGGCGGGTGCGGTAAGTGTATCTGAATTTCGTCTTTTACTCAAAATCCTTTGGCTTATTTCGTCTTGCAAATTGTGATGAAGGCTCTAGCAACAATAATAGGTGTAATAATAATAATGAAAGAACATCGAAAATGTTTTCTACTTTTATGAAAGTGGCGGCAAATGGCGTTGTCTCCTTAGGGTAGTGATGAGATGGGGGGAGCTTACTGGGTCTCGAAGTCTGTGCTTGGGATAAGGGTCTGGCCCGAGCTTACCTAAAACACCGGCAAAACACGAGTGGAACACTTAGCTGGACACGAACCTCCCTCACCACAGCTCCCCCCCAATCTTTACGAGTCATCACAGCACAAATTGTTACACGCTGTTCTATCACTTCTTAATCATAAGTCTCATCTTCGTCGGAGTTTTAATGCTGGTGTGATCCTCTTACCACAGGGGGTCTCTCCTGGTGCTCCGGGGGATTACCAGCTCTTCACAACACAACGCTCTCTCTCTCTCTCTCTCTCTCTCTCTCTCTCTCTCTCTCTCCACTCACACTGCCTTCCCCATCACCTACATCGTCCTACAACCTGAGTCTCCCCGAATGTATACCGCCGTATCGACGGTGTACGAATCACACCCCCCCTAAACCTCAGCCTGACAAGAGGGGTACCACAAGGCTCGCCTTTGGGTCCTACTCTTTTCGGCTCAGGTAGCCCAGAGCCATGTCATCTTCCTGCCAGCACTTGGCGTCTACAAGTCCTCCCCACATAAACTTTACCCAAGTGAATTTTTCCTCAACTAATGGGGCAAATTCTACCCAGCTTCGCGGGGATGATCCCTGGCTGGTCAGTCTTCAAAAGCGTGTCCAACCACCAACCAAAATGGCCGCTCTTACTGAAATTAGAAATTTCGTCAAAGAGCAATATCTTCGTTTTTTAGAGAGAACTTACTCGAATCTGAACCACAGCTTCATGATTCTGAGTCATTGATTAATTTCTGATTGACTGATTCAATTCATTCATGAAAATAAACTGTTCTGCCGATTAAACAAAATGGGCCATTTTGTAAAAAAAAAAAAAAAAAAAAAAAAAAAAAAAATCACATTAAAACCTTCTAGGTAAGACCACTTGGAACCAAAGTTGGCAGGTCCTTTTTTTTTTCTCCTTCGTGGTCCCTTCTCAAAACATTGTCCGATGCCTCAGAAGACCATCCAAGATGGCCGCCGTTACTAAACATGGCCATCACATCCAGCAGCCATAACGTCCTAGTTTTCGGGATAGATTCAGCTCAAATGTGATCTGTAGCAACGTGAATATGTAGCTTGAATTATTCTTCTGTGAAATTCATGATTTTGCTCATTATGCAAATCACACTTGTGTCGAAAATTTACATAATCTTTTCTGAGATAACGAGGCCAACCTGAGTCGAACATTGCATTGAATGGTTCGAGGATTAAATTCTATTTCTTTTTTTAAATTGCGACCCCAAACCATTATCAAAGATGGCTGCCGTTCTCCAAAAAAGTGGACATCCCTTAAATAGACATAACTCAGTTGTAAGGTAGAGTTGGTTCAATTTTCAAACTGCGGATTAAAAACTATAAATAAGTCACACATCAAAGCCGGTTATGCCACACAGGCTCATGTGAGGCTCGACGTATAACGAAAATCGGTGATTTAATGAAAGACAGGACGCGGGTGAAAAATATCGACACTCGCCGAAGGAATTAAGAAATAATATCCAACTAAAGGATAACCATTTGGAGATTATGATATTGCCACAACCTCACAACCAACATGACCTTTTACAACTAACATGACCATGCAGTAACCACGACTCAGAAGACTCACCAAAGCCTTGCCGACGTCGCCATCATAACCCCCTATTCACCACAATTCTACAGCAACTCCACAACACAAAACGTTCCCCAAAACTCTAAAAGCACCACCACCACCATCACGGCTCTGCAACCACCATCAACCCAAACCTGCACTGAAAGTACCACCATCACGGCTCTGCAACTACCAGCAACCCAAACCTGCACTAAAAGTACCACCATCACGGCTCTGCAACTACCATGAACCCAAACCTCCACCCCACCGCCGGTACCACAATCCCTACACCCATCACCACCACGACAATTCCTCCACCCACCCACCGCAACCCTACGCCGGCCATCACCAGCGCCACAGCCTTCACCCCTCACCCTAGCTGGTGGAGCAAGAGTCCCCGAGGACCAGCCTGGCTCCCATAGACCTCCAAGAGCGAGTGTCGAGGTGTGAAGCTCCCCGGGGTGCTCGGGCGTGTGGGCGGGTGTGGGCGGAGGCAAGTGCTTTATGGCCGCATGCAAATAAGAGGCTATTGTGTGGATGAGTGGTGGTGGGCGTGGCGTGGGCGTGGGGGTGGGCGAGGGTTGAGCCTCAGGGGCGGCGCCGGGGAGGCCTGGCTGGGTCAGATCTGGCCAAGAGCGCATCAGCCAAGACCAAAACCACACATCTAATCCGTATAAACGTCAGATGAATGAAGATCCTCCTCCAGGGACGGCAACACTCCGGACGGGCATGACATGTGGAGGGGGGCGGCGGAGGAGGAGGGGTGTCGTAGGTGGCCCAGCAGGGCACCATCTGCCCTCCCTGACCTTCCACCAGGGTTCACCCTCCACCACACCTGGTCTTAGCTTGTGCTGCCCTCTTCCTCCAGCACAAGCTTGCCCCTCTCTTCCTCCTCCTCCTCCTCCTCCTCTCACCTGTATACCTGCCACCCCTCTCCCCTGAGGTCATCTACCCCCATCTCCCCACTTCATCATATATCCCCACCACCACACCACTACACGACCCACGCTGTCTTCTCCCCCTCCTTCGACTTTTACCTTGGAACTTTGCTCCCCTGCTGGTCGCCCCCATCACCCCTAAGCCGCTACACTCCCTCCCATGCCCCGCCTCCTCCCTCCCTCCTCCTCCCATAAAGTGACTAAGTTAAGCAACTCCCAATAGTAATATCTCCCCTAAATATCCCGCCCACCGTAATTACCCGAGAAACATCCCAGTCGTTTATAACGGCCGACCGCATTTCTTATTCAGTTATTCTGCTGCTGCCTGTAGTCGCCCTCCGTCTTGGTGATGTGTTGCCCAGTCCTCCTGCTGCTGCTGTTGCCTGCTGCTGCTGCTCGGGCTGTGCCACACCCCGTGCCCAGTCCTGCTGCCGCCGCTGCTGCTCGGGCTGTGCCACACCCCGAGCCCAGTCCTGCTGCCGCCGCTGCTGCTCGGGCTGTGCCACACCCCGTGCCCAGTCCTGCTGCTGCTGCTGCTGTGCCCGAAGTCTGCGCAACAGTCCGCCGATTCACTCTCTAGCCGCTCTGAGTCTTGCATCCGCGGCACGTAACTGGCCATGTTGCCTCCTACAGTTTGTGTGTGGAGACCCGCCACTCGAGGACTGACCGTTATGATAACTCATCCCTCAAAGAGCTACGCTGTGCAATGCTCCTCCTTTTTTTTTTTTTTTTTTTTTGCCACAAAACAGCCTCGAAAGGACCCAATGGTCTACTGCAATTTGAGGTTCTCTCTCTCTCT
Source organism: Panulirus ornatus (assembly GCF_036320965.1). NCBI lineage: Eukaryota > Metazoa > Arthropoda > Malacostraca > Decapoda > Palinuridae > Panulirus > Panulirus ornatus. The sequence continues at coordinate 22,529,152 of NC_092255.1, read as the reverse complement.
CTCTCTCTCTCTCTCTCTCTCTCTCTCTCTCTCTCTCTCTCTCTCTCTCTCTTATCAATCTCTTCCCATGTTCTTTATTCTTCCCTTCGTCCCAAACGGTCGTTATTTGGGCAGGTTTTTGCCGGTGTTATGTCGACTAAAATAAATGCTGGAACGATCACACATGGAAGCAACCGCTTAACCAGCTCAACTGCTGGCCATCACCACTCTCCCCCCAGAGTGAACAAACCACAACTACAGACATCTTTACTTATCTCTTCACTTTTCTATCCCCACCACTAGTCCTCGGCATCCTGACACCAGAAGGCACCAGGCTTGCCCCTGAGGCCAGACACGAGGTATGCCAGCATTAATGATAAAGGGATTCAAGTCAAAGTGTTATGGATCACAAGGTCTTGTTCACCCAAAGATAGAACACAGAGGCGACACTGGCTATCATCTTGTCACCAGGTACAACGCCATGTTGTAAGAAGTTGTTAAACGCAGTGCGAGACAGTCATCCACCTCAGTACACATTTTCATCATTCTAGAATAAAAAGGTATATCTAGGACAGCTGATTCGTTAGTGTTTCATATAAGGATCTCAAAAGGGCAAACTGACTCACTCGGTGCTCTGAAATTTCTGGTGTCATCCACCCCCAGGGTGAATGCTGAACTAAAAGCAGTTGCTGAACACCGTCTACCGTTCACCTGTAACCATATTTCCCCAACGAGCAATCAAGTGCTTAATACTAATTTCAATTTCTATATTGCTATGAAACTACCCACTGAAAGAGGTCTGACCATTTACCGTAGTTTACCAAGTCTAATTACTAGTTTACCAAGACATCTAATACAGTAGTTTGTCTAAGTATACATAAGGTAAGGACTCCAATGATAGCGACGGTGCAGGGGTTCATGGCTCGCGGACGCTGAAGGCAACTATGGAGCGTACAGTGGGTACAATACATCGACACAGGAGGGCGTAGGGTGTTTCTGTGAACCCAAAGAAGGAACATCATTAAGGGCCACTGGTCTTAAAAACAATAACAGGAAGGGTAAGAGCCTGGTATACAATGTATCCAGGTGCGTTTTGAGCCCCAACCACAAGAACTGAAGATTCCTATACCGCGTTGGTTATGAGTCGGAGAACAAATGACAGCAGGAAGACCATCAACCTCTTTTCTCTCAACAGATCACCGAGACCTCGAGCAGCAAATCTTCAGCCAAAGTACATTTCCGTCGTCAGATTAAAACAAAAAAAAAGGTAGTAAAACGTAACAAATCGTTGAGAATTACTTAACAGGAAGGTGGTTAAGAGGAGCTGAGTGTGTGTGTGTATGGAACCCATGAGAAGAAAAAAGTCAAATACTACGAAACATACGTTGTTACTGAGGCAGGAGTAAAGGCAATATGGCTAACATATGATACGGGGAAGAAATACGAGTCTGTGATGTACATTCGGCCCGGCCGTGTCTCCCCCCCCAACATCTGGCCACATCCCCATACAGCGGGATAGGTTGCCTGCTCCCCTACACCTGGCACGGCGTTCCCACAGCCGAGGGTAGTGGCGCGGGAGGGTTCCTGCGGGAGGAGGAGGAGGAGGGGAAGGCTCCCGGGGCAGATGGGCCGACGTATCTTCGCGCCATCTGGCGGCCGACATTCCCGTGTCCTCCCCCGCCGGCCGGCCCAGGCACACGGCTCGGTAAATAAGTCACCCTCGGGTCACAATTATGTCACGGGGAATTATAATATGAATAGCGGCGCATCTACATTACAAATGGGACAGACCGTGGCCACACCGCGTGCCCTATGCCGGCAGGGGCCGATAAAGTAATATAGTAATTATTATATCCGTAGTTAAGGTGAATAATAGCTTGGAGAGGCGAGAATAATCAGATGGTTTTCGAATACAATGGGCAAAGGTGAGGTAATAAGTTATCCCCGACACGAGGGGCTCAACCCTCGCGAGACTCTGCAGGCAGAAACTGACACTAGAGACCTCGCGAGTTAAGGCTGAAAGTACCGCAACAAACCGGGTAATGTATGAGGTTTCGGCCTAAAACAAACAAGGTGGCAGTAATGTAAACACTGAGGATCTCTTGGCTCGAAGTGGAGGAATTAATATCTACAGTCGCCTCCAGCACCTGTCACCCTCCACACCTGTCCAGGCACCCCCCGCCCCAGCCTCCAGCACCTGTCACCCTCCACACTTGTCCCAGCGCCCCCATGCCTCCAGCACCTGTCACCTTCCACACCTGTCCCGGCCTTACCCCCAAGCCTCCAGCACCTGTCCTAACAACCCCAAGCCTCCACACCTGTCCAAGCAATCAATAAACCATCAAGTGTCCACCACACATATTCCCCTCACACATCCCCTACGGTGCCCACTACATCCCCCACTACACTCTCACCACACACGCCACAGTGCCATCAGACAACAGACAGGTCCATACACACGCCCACCCAACGAAGACCCCGCGAGTACATACGCCCACCCAACGAAGACCACCACGAGTACATACGCCCACCCAACGAAGACCCCGCGACTCGTCCATCGCACCACGGGCCACAGGGGGAACGCTCGACATCACAAGTCTTGGGCAAACCCCAAGACTCTACCCCACTGACGCTGGGATTACCCTCTCGGCGTACTGAAGAAGGAACAGTAGGTGCAAAATCGGCGCAAGGTGGTCCTCCACCGCTTGAACTGAAGGACAGGGGCGTAAAAATGATAACCGGTGTTATAACGAAGTAACAGTACGTAAATATGGTCCCTCCGTTGGCGGAGGGTCCCACATGGTGACAGATCACGTCTCCAGCAACGAAGGTGGTCGACGCTGGCAGGGAGTAAAGAGGTGGTTTGGTCGCTATTAAAATGGAATGTTTTTTGGTCAAAGCTGCGTGGTTCAACATGGGAGGGGGCGCTACGGAGCTGGTATAGCCACGAAGGGAGAGGATAGGGGGCGATGCTCCCCCACGACCACACCCCTTACACACACACACACACACACCAACACAAAATATAATGTGGCCTACAGCAACATTCGAAACAATATAATTCAGTTTTCCTAATTCTGCCTCACGACCAAGCTTGCGTCACGGGAATTCTATCAAATTGAAAAAAAAAAAAATATCAAATTTCATTCGCTCGAAACTTTTTTTCCCCCAGACAGTTGTAACCATAAAGAGTTAACGCAGTCATGGGGGGGAAAAAAGAATAATATCTGATTTATTTTTGCTCTCTCGTTAGACCACCACTCTAAAATACAGGAAAAAACTAAAAAAAAAAAAAAAGAAAAAAAAAAAAAAATTAACTCTGATGCTGGGGAAATAAAGCCAGGTATCCGGATGTGCTATTTACGAACGAATGAGATCCGTACATACCAGTCTCGATAACAACACACTGTGTCTTAGTGCCACGCCAGCAAGACACGGGCAGGATCTGCGTTAATACGCCGATCTACCCACCACGTCATCCGCAACATCACTATCTCCGTCGTCAACGTGACTGAAGTCCATGATCGTCAGAGACATCATGACGATCATCACCAAAACCAAATAATGTCATCACACACCTGCGTCTAATAAGGCGATCACACACATGCGTCTCGCAACCACAACTCTCATCTCTCGTCGCCCAGTATCTCTAACATTCCAGTCATCGGTACACGTCCATACCAAGGTGTCGCGTCCAAGTACGTCACCAAATACGATCCATCTCAGACCTTGACGGGAACGCGACGTAAAACAATGCAACACGTTGAGCATCGTCTGCAGAATGAAACAGGTCAAACTTCTACCTTTACTGTCAACCATAACGGATACAGACCGTGGCAACAAGTGAACAAAATACTGAAGAAATAATACAATTTTCATCATCGCAAAAAGTTGAAAAGTTTGCCTTCATTAACTCCCCAATGTGGACATGGAGTGGGATTCGTCGGTGCGATCACATCAGCGGAGATGTTCCCCAGTGAGTCACAAAACATTGCTATTGGTGGTACTGTTTATACTACATAATAAACCACTAACTCAGCAACGGTGTCTCTCCTGTACTGTAATAAAAACCAGAAGTTCTACTAAACTGGTTCTCGTCTACTGCCCTAAGCACAGAGGGAGCGAAAGTGGCACATCCTACGCTGTACAATTTTCCCTGAATGTAATTCATTGTAGAATCTGAGTTAGGTGTACAAGTGCCTCATCTTTCCACGCCAAGGTCTTCCAGATTGCAGCTGCTCTTTTGTGTGATCGTACGTCGCGAGGAACTGTGTTGGTTGTTTCATACCTTTGTTGTGCATCAATGGGTGAGGGAGAGTACACTGTCTTGGGTAACTCAAGCAAGATGGTCAAATTTTGGGCCCGCGAAAGAAATCACTTGTAACTGTGCAGTCCGCCCCTCTAGAAATTTCCGCCCTGTTCTCACTTTAATTTTCAGCTTGGTAGACACAACTTCCTGTGTACATAGGCTCTCAGGTGATTCTGACGCCTTTCTCTGCCAATCAATGGCCCCGTTAGACGTGGTATCTTTTACCGCAGTTCATACAGGATCCCGGCTATGCCTCTTCCTCTTCAGCGCAACTCAACCATGGCAAATGCTGTACACTTTCCGAACTACGGACCCTTAATCCCCCCACCTCCCCCCTCACAATCTGCCACACTAGTAGCAAAGCTATGAGACCACGGTAATGTCTCCTCCCCTTCTGCTAAATAAAACTGAGACTGGCACGCCACCTCTCCTTTAGATGCACCATGAGACCCAGACGACGACGCACCTCTTCAACGGGAGTCCTAGGACCACATCTACTCCTCCACCGTCGTTACAACGACTTCTATGCCTGCCTATCCACTGTAGGTCTAAGTTGTTAATCATGTTTCCCTCCTCCTCTCTCAGTCCTGACCATTACAACAGAAGTCAGACACATGATCGAACACCGCTTTAAGGGTAATGGAAGAGGGTGTAGGTGGTGAGAGCGAGCGGGTGACCAGTGTCCAGGGGCCGGTGCCACATTAATGGCGAGTCAGTACGTGGTCGGGGGAGCATGGCTGGGCGGGCTGGCGTGGGCGTCTCCTCACATGGTCAGCCTTCTGCGCTGCGCCACCACACTGCCCCTCCAACAATTCACCTTCCTCCACCCTCCAACACTCCAAGCCATACGTAACCTCCACCACGCCACACCTGCCTCCATCCTCCTCCACTCTCTCCTGAAATCTAAACGTGTGAGTGTATATGAAAGTGAAGAGACAAACATCCAGGGGGAGTAATGGGAACAGAGACGAACAACCGAATAGCCAACATAAAATGTGATACGCCATATCCCCACATGATTCACCTCCATGTTTCCCATCTTCATCCTGGGGGAGCAGTTCCGCGATTCACCACACTAACCAGGGGTAAACATGAACAAATAACAAAGAACACCGCAGCACTTCAGTGTCTTGCAATAAGAGCAAAAATATTTTTGACTTTGCCACATGTCCTACAGCTGGACAAGCCTGAGGAACATACGTTGCATAGACACCATCGGGAACCACATGCGATGTCCCCCTCAGTGTGTGGCTCTGTCTGTGTCCCTCTGTGTCTGTATACACCCGGCTATTGTCTATGTACTCCTGCGTTTGTGTGAACCTGGCATTTGTGTTTCTATTTGTCGGAAATCCAAAACGTGTTTATATATATATATATATATATATATATATATATATATATATATATATATATACACACACGTGTGTGTACTTATCATGTAGTAAAATATGAAGACCTAACAGGTAGATGTTTTCGTGTGTGTGTGTGTGTGTGTGTGTGTGTGTGTGTGTGTGTGTGTGTGTGTGTGTGTCGTATTAATGTGAACTCAAAACTGATTGTACCAGGCACGTGAGAGAATCTAATTCTTTTTAGCGTCTCAGTACTTCTGAAAGCCTCCGAGTAATAACAGTGAGAAACAGCCAAGGGTTACCCACACTTAACCTAAGTCATTTGTTCACAAAAGAGCAACCTACAGTTAAGGGTCAACCCCACTCAGACAACAGTCCTTCAGTCATAAACTAAGCAAACGAACCAGGAGCCACACCCAGTCAGCAATGGTCCTTCAGCCACAAGCAACACGCACAGCCCTCCTCACCAGTGAGTAAACATAATCAGAGAGACAGAGTGAGCATCACTCATGAGTCCTAGCCACTCAATCAGTGAGCTGAGCGGCTCAGCAGCGAGCAGGAGCTGCAGGAAGCAGAGATATAATCTCCCTGGGGCCTGCGCCAGCAGCCAGCAGGGAAGACAATGCTCCCTGTTCCCGGCACACATCCCACAACTTGAGCTGGATAATCCCTTTCCTCGCGGTAGTAGTAACTTGCTGAGTTACAACTTCATAATAAAACTACATTACATGTGGGTTCTAACTAATGAAGTAACATTTGCGGCCCAGGAGGCAAAAATGAGCGAGAACACGGCGGAAGTTGAGGGAGGTGGTGGTTTACGTCCGTAACCAGCATCCATCCGTCGTACCCCAGCCTCCCTCCACGCAGACAGACACACGCACAGACAGACAGACACTTACGCTGCTGTACAGGTAGCCCTCACCCAAGTACAATTACTAGAAAAAAAAAGCTAAATCTTTCAGCTGGACTTCTAAAAAGTCATTTTGAGTCCCACTTACGCGTGTCGCTCCGCACAAGAAACATGGTCATCCGCCTTGGTCAAGCTTGGTAATCTGCAGAAGCCAGTGCCACGCTAAGCTGGGTCTCTTGCGGCCTCGTCTCAGCATCGAACTCAGCCAAGATCTCCATATCGTAATAGTAATCCACTCACGGAGACTCGGAAGTACGAGTGAGGTGACAACGTCCAAGGATACAATCGCTGCACCTTCGTCCGAGTTCAAACACTACCTACTCTCTCCTGGAATGCAGGCCGCCCTCCCAACCCATGTACTGCTCTAATCTCCAGACCTTCCTGACGCGCACACACACACACAGACACACACACACACACACACACACACACACACACGTGAAATCAACTGTCGCAACCTGTCACAAAACGTAGTCTTTATGTATTTCATCACCAACCTCAGTGAGGTCAAATTAACACATATGTACTCTTGCCTAAATCCATCAGAAAGGCCCAACTTGAGGACGTCAAATGTCCTGTACTTGAAGTATGTGGTCCGGTTGGAGACTGGTCTCACGACGGAATGACCCAAGTGAGTACGAAGCGGTGTAACGTAGATGTTCATCTTTCATTTTAACATACTGAACATGGGGGCTGAAGATGTGGGTGAATGAACTGGAGGGAGTGCCTACAGGTATCCAATCCAACCTATAGAACTGAGAGCCAATGGGAATGATACGAAGACACACAGTACGTGCTATCAAAAATACGAAAGCTAAGCTAATACCTGTGGGATGTACAGTGTCTTCTGAGGGCGGGCGGGAGGGCTGGAGCATGAGAGCCGGGCGGACCAGCCAGCAAAGTGGGCAACGTTAGCGCCCCTTCACGACGCCCGGCTCACCCACCCACAACCACCTCATGAGTCGATAACTACCAAGCCAATCACACTGCACGATCGTTTACACTTTCTCCACAACTTGACTGCTCACTCCAGGATTTCCATACTGCTACATCCAGGAACAGTGGACAATAGGGTTGAAAATTGAATAAAGAAAAAAAAAAAGAATCGTTAAAAATCAGATTGTATCCATCATACTAACTTTCTTTCCAGTGCCCTTTACCGCAGTCATCAAAACTAACTTTAGTATCTTATGATCATATATAATGAGAAATAACAGTCTACTCCTTCATCAGTCAAATACAGAAACTTGGTTTGATTTTGTGCTCTTCCCAGGAACGCAGACCAGACACAGAAAGTTTAAGGACAGTTGAATGAGCGACAGTCTGTGGCATATTCATCACCGTACTTTAAGCCGATGTGGCCGTAACCTGAGAGAGGCTGTGTGGACTTACACGCATATCCCAATCGCAAGATTCGGAATTCTTGCTTCGAAAAGCAGGTCCGGACTTTCAATAAAATGAAAAAGAAAATGTTTCTTTCTTTAGTCCGCAATTCAATTCTTCATGGAACCATTCCCACAAAACACTGCCAACAAACATCAAACTCGGCGAACCAATATGTTGGACCAGGAAGGCCAAGCCAGGTATGCAGCGCAGGTGTGCTGGTGGGTGGACGACAGCTTCCTCAAATATGTCTCGCTAATGGCCCGCACTGGCGGCCAGCTGGCCAGTTTTTCTTTACCCTTTATTTCAACCTTTTCTTCAGGGAAGCTCGAGCCATGAGGTTGTACTATCGTGTTCAGTTTTAACGACGGTTTTGGAGATCTAGGTTGAGGTATGTTATGATTGCCTTGGTTGGGTCTGCTTAACGTAGGATATAGCGATTCAAGGATTATAAGGAACAGGAAGGTTCCCTTACATTATGGTACATACACATCATCTGAAGTTAGATGCCATGTCCGGCTTTAGCGAGGTAGCGTCAGGAGCGTATCGCAGCCTTCGAGGAGAAAAAATCTCTCGCAAAAGTCTCAAACAACAGTAACAACAACAACAATTTTTTTTTTTCAGAAAGTGATAATACAGGAGGAGAGGATTTTCAGCGGCGGCGCCCCTGCTTTTCCTTTGTCGACATGTTGAGGCATACAGGTTTTGCTGATTACCACGAACCCGGGAAATATCAAAACTTACCTTAGACATGAGGATCGCTACCTAATTATATTGGTACTGAGAGAGAGAGAGAGAGAGAGAGAGAGAGAGAGAGAGAGAGAGAGAGAGAGAGAGAGAGAGAGAGAGAGAGAAAATTCAGCTGGATGGAACGCCGAGCACAGTGTGATCAACGAGACATCGTTTCAACAAGTCTGGCTTTTGCCAACTGTCAAAAGCAAAAAAAAACCTCACCTCCTCAGGCCTGATGTTAGGTGGCAAGCGGTCTGACAGCGTAACACCATGCACCTGGTAGAGACACGGGCACCTGGTGTGGAACCACACGGTTGCTATCATCCTCAGAAAATAAGTAACCGGAGAGGACCTCGCAAAATAAAGGTGGCAATGCTCTTCTTTTCCTCAAAGGCCTTGGCTCCCGGATAATCGAATCTCCTAACGAGGCAAGAGCAGCCAGGTTTCTGTTTCAGCGCCTCAGCACGGCTGTCCGACGAGGGATACAAGTTATACAGTCAGTTTATGTCCCATTTCGAAGACACTGGAGGAACTAGACAACGTATAATTTACATTCATTTCAAACTGAAGATCCTTTTCTCTATCTTTGCCTCATGTTGATATACGCCATATGAAAAAAAGAAATGGTGTGATCAAGGACTAACAACTGTTACAGACAGTCATCGAAAAAGAACTCCCTTTTTATGGCTCTTTCTTGGGGCTTTGGGTCCCTTAGAACGTACCCTACACTGTGTGTGTGTGTGTGTGTGTGTGTGTGTGTGTGTGTGTATGTAATCATCTATCTGTCTATTTGTACTGTATGGGAAGGGAGTTCTACGCTCGTGGGGCACCACTCGCGCAACTCCCCCCCCCCCCCCCCCCCACGTCACAGAGGGTGTAGGTGACACTATCACCACCCTCACTTTCACCGGTGACGTCGTGTGCGAGGCACTATCATCTCCCTCACTATCATGAACATGGCCAGAGGGACCACAGATGGCATCACCATCTCCCTCACCATCACACAAGGAAAAGAAACTCCGGCTGGCGTAATGCTGACTCGCCTCGCACCATCGCCACCAAGACAAGAGTGACTCAGAGCGGCCGGGAACAGCCCCATCCCAGGCCTCAAACAAGCGGCCCCTGTGTAGTTAAGGTAATCTTCGCCGAACACAGCCGAGGTCGTAGACTGCCATACGTGCGTGCAGCAGTCTGGACGATAGTATCAGGCCGCATAATGAAAGACACGGCGATGGCGCGATCGGCTCAATAAGTCGCTAATAACGAGTATAAAAATAGCGATGGTGTCAAGGTCCCTCTCGCGGGTGCACAAGCTGGAACGAAAAAGTCCAGTTCGCAAGTGACGTGGAATGCTTACGACGGAGATCCGTCTTCCTGCTACAAGGAAAATCGACCAAAAATTTTCGTCTTCTTGCCAGTGAAAATTGACGACGGAGGAGCTCTCTCTCTCTCTCTCTCTCTCTCTCTCTCTCTCTGGGGTTGAGGTGGATCAATGTGGGCGTGAGCGACGCCGTGATGGGGAAGATCACAGCCTCGGCAACATCCCACCCCCTCAAACACTCCTTCGCCAACATCCCACCCTCCATCATCCGCACCAGCCATCGCCATCAGTCAACGCCCCACCAGCGTACACGCCAACTACATACACACCTTAGCCTAAGCCTACATCGCGGAGGCGAACCCGGGCTCGGAGTCCCCCTTCCCTCCGCCATGCGCCCGAGCCCTGTGAAGCCACCAAACGAGGTGTCTCGAACGCGGCCAGGAATTCGGACGGCGGCCATGAAACCCAGGAACATCTTTTGGGCAGGGAAGCCGACACATAAAAATAAATATGAGCGGAGGTCCGAGTGGAGCGGGAACAGAGCAGTACACGGGTTTATGTGGGTTTATGTGGGTTCTCTCATGCTCACATTTCTCATAATTAGCCGCTACACACAGACTGCGGGGGGAATCTGGCCCACTTGCTTGGCGGTGGGGAGGTTAAAGGTTCCTGCTTGCTCCCTCGCCTGCCTGGAAGCACACAACCCCGGATGCCACGCTAACAATGTATCTGCCGCTGCCGCTCCGGCCCCTTGCTGTACACAGGGGTTCAAGACACTTGGGTAGTCTAATGGAAGTACAAATTACAGTACAAGTAATCTAGTACCGAGTTACAATCATGGTGCCTGTCTGTGCTTACTGGTGGCACTGGGGAAGACAAGAGTGATTCAGGGTAGTGGCATTGTGGTGGAGGGGGGGTCCAGAGTGATTCAGAGTTGTGGCATTGTGGGGGAGGGTCGAGAGTGATTCATAGTAGTGGCATTGTGGGGGGGGGGGTCCAGAGTGATTCAGAGTAGTGGCATTGTGGGGGAGGGGGGGTCCAGAGTGATTCAGAGTAGTGGCATTGTGGGGAGGGGGTCCAGAGTGATTCAGAGTAGTGGCATTGTGGGGGGGGGGGGTCCAGAGTGATTCAGAGTAGTGGCATTGTGGGGGAGGGGGTCCAGAGTGATTCAGAGTAGTGGCATTGTGGGGGAGGGGGTCCAGAGTGATTCAGAGTAGTGGCATTAGGAGTGGGTGGAAGGGGCCTAGGGTGATTCAAATGCCACTGGAGGTGAACAGTGATTCAGAGTAGTGGCAAGGACAGGTCTACTGTGATCCCGGTGGGTGCTGATAACCACACAGCGGTGATATTCGGGGTCCTACGTCTCACTAGTCCCAACAGTGAAATTCTGAAGCTTCGAACTTTTTCCCCCCTCTCACTTCCCTCCAGCGGAAATCCTCAGCTCCGACGAGGATACATCAAGCATCAATGTGTAACGAACGATTACCGGGAATTAGCTGAAAACCTCCCGAGCCTTTCCGAACTTGCCCAAAGCGGCTTTAAAACCCTCCTGGTGTAGGTCAGACGGGCCCGTGGATCAATAAAGATGACCACCACTACATTCTGGAGAGAAGAGGCCCGAAATGGCAAACACTTCTTTCCCACACTTGGTCGACGTGCTGTGCACTAAGTCTCCACCACCTTACCGAAGCTGTAAATGGGAGAGGGAACTGGAAGCATGTGGTTCTAAGTGGTATTTGAGTTTTAAATTCCAATAAAAAATAAATCAAATGTGAACGACGGAATAAATTCTTGTAATACCTTACCTAACTTCAACAGCGGGTGGATTGTAAGACCACATGACCCAGAGCAAACTAAGAATGTGACTGGAATAGAGGATCCAGCACTAGGAATGAGACTGGAGCAGAGGATCCAGCACTAAGAATGTGACTGGAACAGAGGATCCAGCAAGAACCAGTTAACCTGTGGAGATCTGGAGTGAGGATAGCGACGATGTGAGCAACACATGGAAAGCACCAAGCGAACTCCAGGAGCCCAGAGAGAGAGAGAGAGAGAGAGAGAGAGAGAGAGAGAGAGAGAGAGAGAGAGAGAGAGAGAGAGAGAGAGAGAGCTTGATGAAAGAGTAGAGAGGAGGAGGAGGAGGAGGAGGAGGAGGGAGCGAACGAAAGAGAGAGGGCAACGAGGGGAGGAAGGCATGGGGAAGGTACATACCTAATGGAATGAAAAAGAGAGGGAAAGGCAATGGAACAAAATGGAAAATGACAAAACAGGATGAATGTAAAAAAAAAAAAAAGAGAGACGTGGATGGAAGAAGAGAAGGGAGAGAGAAAACCGATCGGGGAAGACAAATACAGACACAAAAGATAGACAGATAGAGAGATAGATAGACAGAGAGAGAGAGAGAGAGAGAGAGAGAGAGAGAGAGAGAGAGAGAGAGAGAGAGAGAGAGAGAGAGCAACAGGAGGGGGGAGAAAGAGGATAGTAAAGACGAGTAGATCAAAGAGCGTGGAAGGGAGAGGAGGACTAGCGGAAAAACGTGGTATAGTGGAGAGTGGGGAGGAGAGAGAGTGGCGCGGGTGGTGGCGGGAGGAGACAGAACCAGGGGGGGGGGAGTACGTTAGTCCCTTGAAACATTGAACGTCCGGGAAAATGGACCTGAATAATGGAAAGGACAGCGATTTTCAATGCACAATGCAGGACCGCCTTTAAGTCAGTCCCCAATATTCATTCCATACCGTATGTCTAATGCATTACCCACAACTCCTAGGGGGTTCCTTTTGGCGCTTTTCCACACACACACGCGCCCCCACATTGTCGCCAGCTCTACCAGGTACTGTAATTAAAGCTAAGAAGGGGAATAAAAAAATGAACAGCATTCATTAACAGAGGAGATGGGTTAATCTATGATTATATTCCTGAACCACAACTTGGGAGGTTATGGTACACGTCCCTGTGGTGCTGACTGAATGAGAAGACTGTGCCAAGGTACGGTACGCACCCCCACAGCGGTGCTGACTGAACGAAGGCTGCGCCAAGGCACGGTGGTACACCACCCACAGGTACCGACTGAATGGAGACTGTGCCGAGGTGAGGTACACAACCCGGTGGTGCTGAGTGAATGAAGGCTGTGCCAAGATGCGGTACACAAGGGGGGTTACTGAATGAACGAAGGCTGTGCCTACAGCGGCGATGTTCGATGGTACAAAACCCACGTTGGTTGGAGGAGGCGTCCCATCTCAGTTCTTCTTGGCTGTGATGCACCAGGGGCACGCGGGCTCCCCGGCCGTATCCACAACGCCTTCGCGTCCTAATCTGTCTTCACGCGCGAGGAAAAAAAAAAAAAAAAAAAAAAAAAAAAGTTAAAAACAAAAAACGAAAAACTAGAGAGTTGGAAGGTGGGGCACGCATACACCCTCGTCCATGTCAAGTGCAAACAAGAGACTCGGTGATTGGCTGCCAGCAGTGAGGCAGGAGCCAATCCCTGCCTTCCCCCGCCTCCAGATGGGGAGCTGATTGGATGAGGCTGCGAGCTACGACCACAAGCAACGAACAGGTGATAGAACCTGAATCCGTGACTGGGGTTCATACCGTGGCTCGGCTAATGGCTATAATTCCTGGGACTTCGTGTAGCACCGCTGGGACGCCACCGCCTCTTCTATGACGTCCCCCACAGCACCACGCTCTTCAGCACGATACGCAAACTCGGATTCCACCCCCCCCCCCCAACCCTCTCTCTCTCTCTCTCTCTCTCTCTCTCTCTCTCTCTCTCTCTCTCTCTCGCACCGCACCTTTCCCTCCTCGGCACGAGATGATCTCGGGCCATTATCCCGCAACGGATAGCCACAACTACGCCCAGGGAGAGAGAGAGAGAGAGAGAGAGAGAGAGAGAGAGAGAGAGAGAGAGAGAGAGAGAGAGAGAGAGAGAGAGAGAGATTCCAAACACGCCCAAGGCAGCGCGAACCATCGTTAATGGGGGGTAATGGCGAGTGAGCGCCGCGTATTTCAAGGAACCCGTCTCGCTAGATTCCAATTGCACACATGAACGGCCGAAAGTGAAAAAAAAAAGGATCAAAGACTTCATTAACACACACACACACACCCAAAGAAATCGAGACCGCAAAAAATTTGATCAAAAAACACAAAATCACACAGGCGTACATGACGATCATCCATGCAACACCTTCGCCATGCACAGTCTTCGAGCGATTCCCACAAGGGGCCGATGGCGTGGCGTGGGCGAGTGACCCCGTCCATGCAGGAGCACCAAGGACGACTGTGCGCACACTCGAACAAAACAAACCCAGGAGGAGGAGGAGGAGGGGAAAAAAAAAACTAACATGAGAACCTCAGGACACTCCCACGGCTCCCGACACCCAGCAGGAGCCAGGAACAACACGGTGGATCAGCCTCATGATGCCCGAGGACCCGCCACACACACACACACACACACACACACAGAATGGGATGCATGTATGTACACACATAGGATTAAATACACAGTGCATACATACAGAATAATTAGATAGTAACCACAATAATCATACACATATAAACGTCTGTGACTGGTGTCTTCATATATATATATATATATATATATATATATATATATATATATATATATATATATATATATATATATATATCAAGCCACTAATTCCTGTCATTGTAGACGAGAGATCTTCATTAAACGGCCGTGTGACCCGGGGTGACCCAACCCCCGCCACACACCAGATAAATCCCTTGTCCGCGATGATGTCTCTACAATTCCCAGAATGTTACGACAACTGTCAATAATCTAAACGTGGGAAAGTGCTGCTGCTGCTGCTCTTTAAAGAGAAGCAGGTGATGCAAAAGGAAAATATCCTCCTCCTCCTCCCCCTCCCGGTTTTTTTTTTTTCCCTTGCTCCTAACGTCTGGATTTCATCGGAAGAGGATTAGCATTAGCGCGACAAACACATCCAATCAGCATAAACATACCCAGAATGTAACCACGTAGGAAAAAAAAAAAAAAGAAATAATAAAAATGTCTACGTTTTCATGTTGGTCTCACCGTAGCAGTTCGGATGTTCCTCAATATTTCTTTTATGTCTGGCAGAATGAGGCCGGCACAGAAGATACGTATTATGCCCCAGGTAAGGACTATAATGCTGGGGGAAAACATTATGATTCTGTTACAATGCCGCCTGCCTAAGACGCGACAAAAACTGTAGTACGAACAGCCCGGTGTCGCTCCTGAGGGGTTGGGTACAGTGGAGAGAGAGAGAGAGAGAGAGAGAGAGAGAGAGAGAGAGAGAGAGAGAGAGAGAGAGAGAGAAAGAGGAGAGGAGAGGAGAGGAGAGGATAGAGAGAGAGAGACCCCTCCACCGACCTTGCTTGGATCTCTCTCTCTCTCTCTCTCTCTCTCTCTCTCTCTCTCTCTCTCTCCCCAACACTGTCTCACCACCAACACCATCAGACATCACCTAGAACTCCCCGCCTCCACTATCACCACCACCACCGTCCTCCCACCACAGCTTCACCGTTCTCCATCACGCAGCCCTCCGACACCAACAGAGGTCACCACAGCTCTCCACCACCACCACCACCATCATCCTCCTCCAAAACACACCACTTAAAATAAACCCCCGCACGTCGCACTCCCTCCAACTCTCCGAACCCACCCTCCCACACCATCACCACCCAAGACCAACACCCTACCGACACCCACACCTCCGTCATTTACCCACAACACTTCGGCGCGTGCGCAGCTCCCCAACACCACGATCCATCACCGTAAACGTGGACGAATGAAAAAACCTGCGTCACCTCAGACACCAGCTGGGCCCTTCCTCACCATCAACACACACACACACACAAGACTCACTTCAATGGGCACTAATAATAGTCGCCACACCTTATCTCTCAGACATAAGTCTCCAGCAGAACACTCGGCATTCAACACTGCGGCGCTCCAACAGATTCATAATTATCTATTAACATTAAGAGACTCCCAGCGACATCCGGTGTGGCCACGATGTTCGGCACCACTTCCCATCATTACCAACATCTTCGGGGAAAACATCTTCATAAACCCAACCCCTCTGGTTTTTAGTCTGGTCAACCTCTGGCTCCCAAAGATCTAACGGTCTGCATCTTCGGCGAGAAAGAAAGAGATGTAAACTCGTCGTGCCTCTTATTAAGGAGAGTGTCTGAACTCGCGAACATCAGATGTGCGTCGATTCCTGGACGTGGATGAACGGAAATGTCTCCCAAACGACACACTGAGGCTGACAATATATATATATATATATATATATATATATATATATATATATATATATATATATATATATATATATAATACCACAAGGAGGGGAGGCGCGGGCCAGGGCACACGTAGCAACGGCCTCTGCCAGGCCTGCTGCTGCACGGTGCAGAGGAGCGAGCACCTGGTGTGAGGGGAGTACGTACATCCCAAGAGAAAGTCGAAGAGGAAAAATCTCGCAGATCTATTGGCTCCCAGGGAACCTAAAGTGCCACAGTGGGAGTTCACAAGTAAACAAGAAAAAGGAGGGACCTGCAAGACTGTGTCTTTAGAGGTAAATACGAAATAACAAAAATATTACTTAATAATCTTTAGCATGGTTTTACCGTCCTTACACCTTCATATGCAGTGCCATAATTCTACCAATGTATGCGATCGGGTACACTGGGGTGGTACAGTACAATCGTATGCCAATGTACGCTGGCGTAATTAATACTAACAGTGGTGTTCCATAATGAATGGGTGTGGAGGTCAGCCTTAGCACAGTGGTGTACAGACCGGTGTGTGCTACATGTATGGATGTACACTCCAATATGTCGTAAGATGATCTTGGAGCATGTACGGTGAAGCGATGTACATATATCTGCTGTACACTGGAGCAGTAGCGTAGACAACTGTACAATGTACTGGAAGATGCTAGATGCTTTGAGTGTAATGGTGTAGAGATATACGAGCGTACTGGTGTACAACGGCTACAAATGTACAACGTACGCCTGTGTGTACACTGCTGTGGTGATGTACAGCGGAGTTGAAGTCGTGGACAAGAGGACCACCATCATTACAACCAGTCTTTCCCTGGTCACTAGTGGTCTCTCATATATGACCAGGGATAAGCCCTGGTCTTTCCCTGGTCCCTAATGGTCCCTCACACATTACTAGGGAGAAGCACTGGTCTTTCCCTGGTCACCAGTGGTCCCTCACACATTACTAGGGAGAAGCACTGGTCTTTCCCCTGGTCCCTAATGGCCCCTCACACATTACTAGGGAGAAGCACTGGTCTTTCCCTGGTCACCAGTGGTCCCTCACACATTACTAGGGAGAAGCACTGGTCTTTCCCCTGGTCCCTAATGGTCCCTCACACATTACTAGGGATGAGTGCTGATCTATCCCTGGTCACTAACTAGGGAGAAGCACAGGTCTTTACCTAGTCACTGGTGGTCCCTCAAACATAACAAGGTCTACTACCAGGGAATGAGAAATGGTTGCAAATCGTGTGTGTGTGTGTGTGTGTGTGTGTGTGTGTGTGTGTGTGTGTGTGTGTGTGTGTGTGTGTGTAACAGCACAATCTTTCAAAACCAAAGTCAAGAATAAATCAGAAGCGACGATGACAAACGCTCATGTGCTCGGAGGAGTAAACAATTCCGATGCACACAATATTTACAAGTTAATACCTCATTTACAGGCTATCTATCACTCGTTTACGTCAACGAGATGGAAGCCAAACATGGATTCCTACTGATAATAAATACAAGCTTAAAACATACAAGCACTCAGCAGTATTCATACACACACACACACACACACACACACATACACACACGCTACAAACACACGTATACACAGAGTGAAACTCACACAGTCTTCGTTGTATGTATGGTTGAAATAATGGAGGGGAATATTGTTGCTTAATGGCCCTGCCTGCTGAGGGCCACTGAATATATAAACATACACAAAAACACAAAGCCAAAGATAAACATACATACATGCATACATGCTCTTCGAACACACACACACACACACACACACACACACACACACACATGAAAACCGCACCACAGACCAGAGTGCTGGGGAGGCGAAGGGTCGTGGTAATTTTTCAGCGCGCGCCACCGCCGGGGAACAAGTGGAGGGGCCATTTGAAGTAAACACGGTAATGCGACGAACACACACCGGGAAAAATTTTTGCATCCGTAATTGTGATTTAAATTACCCGTAAATTGGCCCTAATGTGGGCGTAATTAATTGCGGTAATTACCCCGCAATTATTCAAACCGCACACTGTCATTAAACATACATACAGACATTAAGACGAGTACAACGATTCTATTAGGCTTGGGGCGGAGACGGGCCAGCCCGTCACTCCCAGCCCTCATGGGCTCAAGGGGAGGGCTCATGGGGTGCCCTGGGCTTCCTCCCTCCCCACCTCCCCAACCCACCACCACTTGCGGGTAATCGCCAGGAGCTCAGGCAAACTGACACTGGCAGACTCAAGTGAGGTTTTGATGGGTGTGTTCCGAACCTCTCCGAACACTGCCGGGATCTCGACTCCAATCGCCGTTGACACAGACCTCCTACGAAACCCTAGGGAGGTGCTCAATCGGTGCTCTGAGCTCCCCACACCGCGGATAATGACCAATAATGTCTCATGATCTTTAAAAACTGTACATTGCTATATTCAGTTAACCACCATCGACTACATTCATACCAATGCCTTCTCTCAGTTATCAAGTAAACTGAGAGAAAAAAAAATTGTCAGTTAACGAAAACTGTTTCGACATATGTCTTGAGACAGCTATTTGTAGCATAAATTACAAATACGAAAAGCCATTTAAATACAAGTCTTCATGTCACTTAACCTGTTTCATAGCAGGATAACCACCCATCCTATGGTTCTCATCCCGTCGGCATGTCACACGCATTCCACATCAGCGACAAAGAACTACTGAGGGAACTGCACTCCATACACGACACATTTGTGCCACCACCTCCCACGTAAAAACTTCCCAATGGCCGAAGACCTTACGACAATGACATTCACAAACTGCATAAAGGTTCTAATTCTCTACAACACTCTTTGAGTGATTGACCTTGACAAGAGATTCAAAGCCATAAAACGTCTTTGTAGTTTCGCTGAGTCTGACTTCCTAGAGGCCCCACGGGGGTTCAAGACATGCCCTGGCTGTCTTAAAATGTTAGTCTATGAAAGCTAATGAGAGGTAAGTCTTTTTCACCACAAGGTACCACTTGTTCGTCTCATGGGTATTCAACGAGGTACCAATTAAAGCGAATTGTGGGCACCACGAACTGTTGTCACTGGGGTTCGTGATGGTACACTGGTTCCACTCTTGTTTGCTGCATACCTCGATCAACTCACTGCAAGTCTGCCACCTTGCAGACCCGGCTGTCCTGTACGTAACACATACGTATAACTGTTTGGAAAAAGATGATTTCTTGTTCCTGGCACCTACATGGCATGACGTGAAGAATACGATGGATACCCCTGAAACACAAGAGGTGGAACGCGATCTAACATTCCCAGGTACGGGAGCAACACAAATATTCGTTGCTTGTCCTCCTCCATTCTATCATTCACCTTGAAACTACTTACATGACATCACTATGTAAACTTTTCAAAACGCTTGTACGGGCGGGGTCATGCATTGCCTACAGATAGCTTTGATATCAACTGCCTCGTATACCATCAGCTCACAACTAACCCTTAGAACCTGCAACATAATACGAGGTCGGTCCGTAGACTCCTCTCCAGCCGTAATGAATGAGTGTAGAGCGAACGTGGGAACCCACCCGTCCCACGCTCTGACACGGTCACATTCCTTAACGTCTGTCGAGGAGCTGGTGATGCATGTGTGCTGGCCACAACCTGTCAACACCTGCTACCTGCGGTAATGCCTTCCCGCACACGGGGACTCTGCCTCCCAAGCACTCACAAGGGCATGGCCTCCGTGTACGTAGTAGACTCGTGGAAACCAATCAGTCCACCCGATTCAGCCAGTCACCTTCGCCACGACCTGCAGGGAGTGCAGATCACCAACTCACTCTCCTGAAGCCCACACTCCGGTGTCACTCAGTTGCAGCGGCCCACTCAAAAACACAAGGTGTTCTGTACTACTGGAATAATGCTGAACAAATTACTCGTGACTACGTTGCTGTTCCAGGACGCCGCCACAGACCTCAGATGGTTAAGTTCTACATCCAGGCTGAGTCTGTAGTCCCCCCCCAGGTCATCTTAATACCCTGAGCAAGGAGTATGATAACCTCAACTTTCCTGGAAAGGGTAACTAAGTGGAACCGTTCACATACTGGAAGACACAGAGAGGTACACGAAGTCAGCATCTAAACATCTCTAAAGCTCTTCAAGATGAAATGAACAACGACGAAACGGAAACAACTGGAGACTCTTCGGTAGGAGTAAGGCAGGATACCTCCATCCTCTCCAGCAACTCCCATAGCTCGACTCAGTGCACGTCTATCAGTCGACTGGAACCACCCTCGTCAACCCCAGCACCAACAATCATGGTGCAGGATTCTGGAAACTGGACTCGTCACCTTTTCCCAAGGCCAGCGTATTTTGCAATGACGACCTACTCTGTAATTTGCCGATTTATTACCTTCATTTTACCATCGGGCGCGCAGAAGAGTGGTGGTTGGATTAAGAGAAAAATTCATTTTTGATTTGCATTTTTCAATTCGCGGGCTTTTGTTTTACACCCACCGAGTATCTCTTTACCAATCTGTGTCGGTAGACCTTTCAACACAGCCGACATGCTCCCTAACTTGATCTAACTAACTTTGCGCTTAATACAGCCTACTACAGGCGTGGGGCGTGGTCTCGAGTGGGACTTGGGGAGGGCTGGCGGGCGTGGGGTAAGAGCGAGCAGGAGTTGGGTCGTCGAGACCCCCTGTCCTGCCGGAGTCATCAGCTGGTCCGACCTCCTGCTCAGGTAATTGGACACAATTGCCCCTGTAGGACGCCGCCTCAGCTGGCCAACAACCTGATGCGACAACCATAGTCTAGCATGCCAACCACGTCAACCACACCCTCGGCTCGTGAGATGATGTTCTTCCATACTCCAAGTCTTACTAGATGAACACGAAAGTCTGAAAACGAGAGAGAGAAGCGACCTCCCGTTCGCCACGTCTCAAACACATACAGTACAGCATCTTTCAGCTTCCTCGAGTCTTCCACATACCCAACTATATACGAGATGGTTAGGCGACGGTAAACCCATGCGACTGTTTACTGGCGGCGGAAGTCCACCGCAGACAAACACAAGCCCGCGGGTCTAGTGTAGCCACAGTGTGGCAGAGAGGGAGCACCGTGCGTCGAGGGAAATCTCTCGACCTCAAGCATTAGCCACACTTCCAGAGCTCTAGCCCCACATCTTCTAGGCTGACGAAGAAGAAGAAGAAACATGAAGAACAATGGGCATCCATCTTCTCCGATTCTACAAACCTTTGTATAAAGGGAGCAACTGTTCGGAAGAAAAGAAATTTCGACACCAAAACAAGATCCCCAGCTTCTTGAGAGACAAACTTAGTTATTTCCATAATGTGAGGTTTCCAAGATGGTGTGGACGTTACAATAATACAAAGTATGTTTGCTGAGTCAAGAGGTGCAATTGCAGATCCGTCAAAGGAGAGAAGAAAGTTGTGAGGAATTTTCCATAAAGAGACAGACAAAAACTGGTCTTGGAGGTGTTAAACTTAACCAGATTTCGTCTAACCCGCTGAGATATCCTGTCCAAGCCTGAGTTTATTGAGGAAGCTGTGTCGAGAAGAGATGCAGAAAGAATGGGAGGAGGAGAAGGAGGAGGAGGAAGAGGAATGCAGTAGTGAGTCGTCATCATATTGAGAGCATTTGGTTATTTGTAGAAGAAAGGAAATCGGTGATATAA
Organism: Panulirus ornatus; assembly: GCF_036320965.1. Lineage (NCBI taxonomy): Eukaryota > Metazoa > Arthropoda > Malacostraca > Decapoda > Palinuridae > Panulirus > Panulirus ornatus. Next base: position 22,507,229 of record NC_092255.1, on the reverse strand, counting down.
AGGAGAAAAAAAAGCGACGGAGGCAGAACAGAACCTTGAGGAACACCGATGCTGATGGAGAAAACTAGGAAGGCTAACCCATCAACACACACACACACACACACACACATATATATATATATATATATATATATATATATATATATATATATATATATATATATATATATATATATATATAATGATTTTTACTAAAACACTTTCCATAACCTCCCGAACTTACATTATGCATTAACAGAAATCAAAATTACCCACTGCGTTTTTTTTTTCGTCTTTTTTTCTACCAACATGTAGCTGCGTGACTGTGGGAATCGTTGTACTGGCAACACACTCGCTAAAAGCAGAGCAAAAATTAAGTAATGTCTATCAGGCTAAAAATGTCCAGCGATTCATTTTCAGAAATCAACAACTCATAATAAATTTTCCTCATTTTGCGAGTGGAACCCATAACTTTAACATTTTACTGTGAATTCGCGAATTCAAAAAAAAGAAAAAAAAAATCCTTTTTTTTATTATGTCAATGTAAGCGGTGATATAGTGAACCATTTTCATTCGGGTGAAATATATGAGCAGGGAAGAGAAAAATACATATCCATCATTTAAGTCATTCGTTACTTACACTGTAACTATTACAAACGTGGCATATTTCTTTTTTTTTCCCTGCTCCTGTAACCGTTTTGAGCACATCTACTTCCATTACAGCGCAGGAAATGAATTACGTTCACCAGTTAGCTTGACCTACGTCGCAAGCCGGGCCAAAGGTCAGGTGCCATGACCTACAAAAAAGAAAAACATACAAACGGAGTGATCTTATGTCTCGTCTCCCACCCATTCAAACGTCGTCCACCTCACCAAATCACACGCAGTCTGGTCGCATCAAACATGGACTGAAGTCTAGGTCCAGCCATCGGCCGACGAAGGCCTGGTACTTCGAAGGAAACAGAACCTCCTAAAAGAGACACTTAGGGTGAGGTTCGAGGCCAGGAGCCGCTCTCAGGTGGAGACGTCGTCGTACCCAGGCAGGAATGACAGGCAGGCGTCCCGGGTGACCCCCCCACCAGAGCACGACAGTGGAAGCTGCGACACTTCCTCCAGCGCTTGGATACGAGCTGGCGATTTAATTATGAACCGACTCTTTGGTTTAAGGACGACGCCACCACAAAGACACCCACCGCCCACCCATCCCACACATCCCCCGTTAACTCCTTGCGCGCGAAAGGTGCGATCTTTGAACAAGACGTATACGAATCTTGGGTATGAGATCGAAGGGTCGCAGCATCGTACACGAGAATAAAGCCTCGAAGTAGTGTTCGCATCTGTTCGAGGACGAGTCAGAACTACACCTCAGCAAGGCGAGGTACCGGACCAGGCGCCACCACACAGGGCAGGACGGTGGAGACCGGTACGTCCCCTTCGCCTGCCTCTCTGAGAGGCTGGACCTTCCTGTGTGGGACCTGGCTATAGCCGCCAGCCAGCCAGCCCAGGACCCCAAGATACATTACTCCTCCATAATTATCACTCTCGCAGCAAAACACAGCCCAACTCTCTTTAATTGCCCCTTTTCAAAGTGTAAGCGCTTTTAATGTCCTGATGGGCAATAATGGGAAATTAATATTCATTGCCGTATAGAAGAGGCGTGTTTTATGCTGGAATCCGTTTAAGCTAATTACAGGGCTTTCAATGGCGGGACAATGACGCCGTGTGTTTTATTGTAGGCCGTGGGTCTTGGAGGAGAGGGAGAGGGTCTGGAGCCAGGCAGGTCTCCGCACCGCCCTACATTAATCATGGCCTCTCTCCAACACCTCTTCCTCGCCACCACTAAGTCCACTACACGTGTCGGCCGGGTGCAATTACAAGGTTTTTGCTGGGAATGCAACAGTAACCTGAATCTGTGTGGCTGGCAGAGCGACGCCCTTGGTCACCCGATGTTGTGTGGTCAAGCCGTGGTGTCAGGAGGAGCGTGTCAGACAACGCCTCTGACAACCGTACGAGCGCGTGTCAATGTTTACGGATGAGGGGGTCCCGGAGGCAGGTGGGAGGATAAGGCTGTACGTACATGTTCTCAGACGCGGGTCATATGCACACGGGCGAGGCAAGGACGGCAAACAAAACAGGTTTAGCCAAAAACTACGAACGAAGAAAGTGCTATTGGATGATACACCCTGGACCATAATATCATCATCCCTATGTCCACCCCTAGTTGATGGGAAGGGTACATAGTTTAATGAAGTTTCCCCCCCATTAACCCCAGAAAGCGAAAACGGCACGATCTCTAAGCATGGCTTGTGTACGACCCTTGAACACGATACTACAAGCCTCGAGTATGACCGGTGGCCAGGCCATCATACTCAAGGAGCGGACCGTCGTACTCAGGGGATGTATCGTCGCGCCCTACGATCGTAAAGACGTTCCTGAAGGGCTCATGGAATCCATAGACCACTCTTCGAGGATAACAAGATCATGCTTAACCAATCTCTCGTCCACCAAAAAATAAATCAATCTCCAAGAATGTTTCGGTCTACAGAAGAAATACATTTCGACATAAAAATCTTAGAAGTGAGAACTGTCTTAACCTGGCCAACAAACCTCATTATGGAACGCTCCATAGCAGAGCGAGCCTTCGATGAGCTGAGCTCTCTCTCCCAGCGTTGCATCAAATGATATTTCCTGGCCATATCACCTCTGTTGTTACTGCATAATCTGTTATTACTCGTAATATACACTAGAGTTTTCCCCGGTTTATATATAACACCAGTTCAACAATGGGCATAAACTGTACGGATTTTCATCTCGCTTAATGTAGCGTTTCGTATTTTAATTCTGCAACGGCAGGTTTAAACTGAAATCCTTACAGTGGGAAGAGATATTATCTCTGATTATCACGTACGTTTATAATTTATAGGTAATTAATGATCAACTGATAACGCTGCCTCATGATTCCACCTTAACCACCTTACTCCAGAGGAACTGCTCGATGTAACAGAGTGATACAACTCAACGCTTCTCAGAACTCCCTTTGTTTCAGTTTTTTTTTTCTCTTCCTCTGCTCAAGTGCGTTGTCCCTGTGTGAGCGACACGAATTCCCGTACGCACTCCGTCAACATGAACACTCCCTCCGCCCTCCCCCGGACGACGCACTTCACATCCGCGCTGAGCTCCGCCCTGACTCTGCAATTCCGAGAGGTGTTCGCTGGCGCGGGAGGCCGTCCTCCTGTAACCCTCCTGCCGCACAATCACCTGGAGCCACACCAGCAAAGATCCTCTAAGCAGACCTTTAGTCTCGGTGGCAGATGACAGGACAGTGCGCGCTCCAAGGCTTGGGTGTATACTAGCTAAATATCAATCACTCCAAGACACAGAGACGACATTCCTCCTTCTCAGTGAACGGGGCCCATCCACTAGGTCTGATTAAAGTGCCACATCTAGAGAGCACCGCTTCAGGGATTCCGGCCATCAAATCATACCCAAAGGCCCGCGTGACTTGGTTTACACTCCACTCTCGCTTCCCAGCCACAAGGTCACACCCTGGGATATATGCCACATGGAAGGGCCACAAACACGAGTCCTGGCCAAAGGGGCCATAACATGGCAAATACCAACGGAACTGGGCCATAACCAAAGTCCAGGTCACAAGGCCACACCCTGGGATCCATAACATACGAGAGGGCCACAACCCCGGTCATGGCCACAACCTGGGATACATAACATACGACAGGGCCAAAACCCGAGTCCTGGCCACAAGGCCACAACCTAAGATCCACGTCCTAAGGCCGGAGTACATCCATGGTTCTGGCCAGCGGGACCACTGTCAGGTGAGGTGAGGGAGATGAGTCACTTGGCCATGATGATTGCATCAAGCGTTCCAGGGACTTACCTCCCACCACATCACCACATTCCACAATACATGTGTCAGAGGCCATACCTGTAATTTCCGGGGTGGCGGGTCACTGGCGGCGGCGGGTAAGTGCTCACACATGCAGGCTCTGGGTACGTGAAGGAGACGAAAGAGAAAGAGAGAGAAAAGAGTCTGAACGTTCAGCAAGGTTGAGGACCTCGACTGGGGGGAACGATCGACAGGCTTTACATCTGAACCTGCAAGATTCCAGCCATGAAAAACGTACCTCCAGCTGTTTGTTCCACCTGATCATCTCCTGCATATCCTATGCCAGACACAAGTCGGCAGCAGCAGCCACCACCAGTTACCCTGCAGCGTCAGCCTTGGGGGCCCCTGTGATCGAGCTGTCTCTCCTACGGACGACGGAGACCTGCCAGGCATCCTGCCGTGGGTGGGCGCCTCCCTACCTCAGCGTGAAACATGTGCTGGGTTCAGTACCTGGTCTCTTGTCTCTGATCACATGGTATAGGAGGGCCCTAAGGTGAAACCCATTAACTTCCCAACTCATAATTAAAATGGTTTGAGCCCCTTCCCCCCCTACACTCCACAACGACAACAAAAAAATGTTTGTGGATGACCCAACAGTCATCTTTAGCTCCTCCAACCCTAACCTTCTCTCGGCCAGAGATGGATGACACTCGTCCACAACTCCTCCCATCCCAACCTTCTCTCAACCAGAGATGGATGACAGCCGTCTCCAGCTCCTCCCACCAAGAACGTCCGTCATCCAGAGATGGATGACAGTCGACTGCTCCAGCTGCCTTCCCAAGCACTAATATCAACATCGTGTAAGCCTTGGTGAAGCACCTGACGTCGGTCGTGTCGCTATGTTCAACCCAAGTTCCCAGCACAATAAAGGCTGCGCAAAGTACCAGAAATTAAAATTTGTATGGCAAGCTGACTCACTGATTAACAGGTTAACAAAACCTGTGGTTTTCTGTCTAGGGGGGGTAAAAATACGAGACTTGAAGCAATACGAAGATAAGAATTCAGTGCTTAACCTTCAAGCACTTTTTTTCCCACTTTCATTAAACATAACCACTGTGTACAACGCTTACCCACTGTGTATTCACTACATACATCCTGAGTGGAGTATTTTTTCTCTGATGGAGCTTGTATCAGACGATCAACAATGATATCAAGTTCACCTCGAACAAAGTTCCCTGCAGGATAAACCCCTAAACTTACCACCACTGATAAACACTAAACATACCACCACTGATAAATGCTTGTTCCATGGACGTCTTGGGTCAATACACACGACCTGAAGATCAGGAAAGGGTCAGGCTTTCCTCTGTTGACTCAGCAGAGTTTTTATATACTCCCCTCGGTACCATGGAGCAAGGAAATGATTTATGGCAGAGGAACCTTCCCAAGCACTCACTGCATCCAAGAAAATCCATCCCACAGGCATTCTGCACCAGCGATAAGCACGTCCCCTTCCATCTGTTGCAAGTGATATACACACGTCCTCCTTCCATCTGCCGCAACAGTGGCACACACGTCCTCCTTACATCTGTTACGGCAGTGGCACACACGTCCTCCTTCCATCTGCCGCAACAGTGGCAAACATGTCCTCCTTCCATCTGTTACAGCAGTGGCACACACGTCCTCCTTCCATCTGTTACAACAGTGGCACACACGTCCTCTTTCCATCTGTCGCAACAGTGGCACACACGTCCTCCTTCCATCTGTTACAACAGTGGCACACACGTCCTCTTTCCATCTGTCGCAACAGTGGCACACACGTCCTCCTTCCATCTGTTACAACAGTGGCACACACGTCCTCTTTCCATCTGCCGCAACAGTGGCACACACGTCCTCCTTCCATCTGTTACAACAGTGGCACACACGTCCTCTTTCCATCTGTCGCAACAGTGGCACACACGTCCTCCTTCCATCTGTTACAACAGTGGCACACACGTCCTCTTTCCATCTGCCGCAACAGTGGCACACACGTCCTCCTTCCATCTGTTACAACAGTGGCACACACGTCCTCTTTCCATCTGTCGCAACAGTGGCACACACGTCCTCCTTCCATCTGTTACAACAGTGGCACACACGTCCTCTTTCCATCTGTCGCAACAGTGGCACACACGTCCTCCTTCCATCTGTTACAACAGTGGCACACACGTCTTCCCTCCATCTGTTGCAACGGGAACGTCTTAGTCACTCGAGAGGGAACAAGTTCACCAAATTAGTCCAACAACTCCTGCACCACCTGGGTCCCCCCAGCGCCTCCTCCGTCCGTGTGCCTCACCAGCTCCCCGAACGTCCGTGTACCGCCATACCATCACCAGCGTCAGTGACCGCCTGCAGCGCCTTCTCCGTCCGTGTTCACCCCCAACGCCTCCCCCGCCGAAACCGCCAGCAGCACCTCCTCCGTCCGTGTTCACCCCTAACGACTCCCCCGTCGTGACCGCCAGCAGCACCTCCTCCGTCCGTGTTCACCTCCAACGCCTCCCCCGTCGTGACCGCCAGCAGCGCCTCCTCCGTCCGTGTTCACCTCCAACGCCTCCCCGTCGTGACCGCCAGAAGCGCCTCCTCCGCCCGTGTTCACCCCCAACGCCTCCCCCGCCGTGACCGCCAGCAGCACCTCCTCCGTCCGTGTTCACCTCCAACGCCTCCCCCGTCGTGATCGCCAGCAGCACCTCCTCCGTCCGTGTTCGTCGCCAGTGCCTCTCCAAGACCTGTTATCAGGTTTCTTGCCCCGTCCACTACACTGTCATCAACACCCATAAGGACGGTGACACCAAACCCTCAATTTCATAATTTCCAAAGTACTCCGCGTCATCTTGCTTTTGTAAATCACTCTTTCAAGAAAGAGATTATCTTTCCCACAGACATATGAAATCCTACGCCCACCAGGAAGCAAAAACAACAAAGATATACATACACATGTGATCACCACCAAAACCCTTGGCCAGGGAGGTAACAAACCATCAACACAAGTAACACCACAACATAATACAGCACGAGTCAAATCGACACACGAGACGGATGAACGTGTCACCATGGGAGCGACACAAGAAACACCCCAGCCACAAGGGGTTGATGAAATCAACGGAGATTGAGGAGAGAAGCCGTCACAGGGATGGCGACGTGAGGGTACAGGCGGCTATGCAGCCACCAGCGTTACTGTAGTTGATCAAGGCAAAGGATCTGCTGCAGCAGTTCAAAGTCCTGTCACGAGCCGGGTATCTGGTGTTCCCTAGTGGGAGAGCAGACAACGCCTTCTGTAGGGGCAGCAGGTACCAACCCCTCGTCCTCCAGCTCATCACCTCCCGGGTATGGGCCATAGTGGCGATGTGTGTGAGGACGAAGACCTATCCTCAACACCTGACGATGTTAATGATTTTCCCGTTAGTAAGATGGAACTTGACGTTGACAGCCTTAACAACCCTGGCAGATGATAGGCCTAAAGACCAACCAACCAACCAACTAACCAACTTTCCGGATCATTTCTAACAAGGCTGAGGATGGCATTTCTACAGAATTCTCTCAATAAAGACAAACACAAAGCGCTGCGACCGAAGCCTTATTAAGGTTTCGATCTACCTATTCAACGATACGACTTCACACAAAGCGTTCCGACTGAAGCCTCTTAAAGTCTCGAACTGTATTCGACGTAATGGAGAGAGAGAGAAACACACATACACACACAGACATCATTCGACTGAAGCTAGCTGAGGTCTCGATCTGTTCGTCACGTTACGGTAACGCGGACAATATTCGAGTGAAGCTTCTTCGAAATCCTCGACTAAACCCGATCGAGGGGTCCCAACCTGTACCTCTCCACGTTCCAGTGAACGAACCTTGCCTCTGGCCACACCTCAGTGCTTATATATATATATATATACATATATATATATATATATATATATATATATATATATATATATATATATATATATATATATATATATATAAACCTATGTTTATCCCATACAGCTGAAAATGATGGTGCTAATACTGACCTTAACTGGCACCAAAGACGTCCATGAAACCCATCGTAATTCATCTAAATCAGTTTCAAAATCAAGACAGATACGTAGCATTATTTTTCTTACCAAAAAAGGAGAACTTTGATGCAAGACACGCGGGCGGGCGGGCGGACGAGCGGGCAGGCAGGCGCGCTAGTTACGGAAGCCGGAGTCATCGGGCCGGGGAATGTTTACGACGGCAAGATGTGTCTAGCTACTGTCCCACACAAAGGAACGCGTTTTTCCTCCCATGAAGACGAACGTGAGTAATAACGCCCCATAACGTTTTTCCATGACCGACACCCCCGGATGCATCAGCGGCGGACGCCCCTGGCTGGTGGTGGCAGCCCAGCCATGGGAAGAGACAGGGCGCGGGTTCCCGCAAAATATAAATACAATCCCTCTGTCTTACGCTTCCCACAACACTCATTTTGGCCAGAAAATCTGGCAAGGTTTTCACCCCCCCCCCCCCAACAGACAGTTATTCCATCGTCATGCACCCACGTACGTCATGCGAAGAGGTGTATGATTACACACTTCTTTACGCTCTCTTATTTTTCCACTCCCTGTCAGTCCATATATGTGAGTAGTGACTCAACTGGTACCCTGTGTGTCCTTGTATTGATTACAAAAAGGCCCCACTGAGACCTGAACCCCATGTACTGCTCTCTCTCTCTCTCTCTCTCTCTCTCTCTCTCTCTCTCTCTCTCTCTCTCTCTCTCTCTCTCTCTCTCAATTAATCAATCAATCAATCTATCTATCTATCTATACAGGTACTGACCCATCGTGTCATTTTGCTTGCTTCCATGCACTGAATGTATGGGCCTCTCAGCCCATCAACGTAAATCGCCTCTTACTTATTAATACCTGTTGTAACAACAACAGTATACACCCAAGCCCGTGAAGCGCCTGTAATGTCCTTGCCCACGCCACTGCACGCGGGGTCGGTAAATAAAGGGATCAAAGTAACTTTTCGTTCCTCCGCACACGCATCCGTTCCAGGTTGAGCACAACTCCACAGACAGCGTCAAAAAATAAAAGAAAAAAAAAAGAGCGTGATTTTCTTATGTTTGCAAGACCTGATTCCATTTTCAGGGAGACGAGGATATAAAAGGCAAAATCCTGTTAATCCCTAAGTCATGTCTTCACCCGGTGAACTGGTGCGCCTTAAAACGTGCTCTTCCTGCTGTTGCTTAAGGGGAAAAATTAAGGGGAAAAATACGTCTCTTCCCACTGTGACGTCCATTTCATTCACACCGCCTGTAAAGGTTAACATATGCAAACAAACTGACTTCCAATGAACGTTTTAAAGAAGTGAGGAGACAGCCACCGACCTGGCATTATCCCAGCATCACTCTCCTCGTCCATAGGACACGTCCTTGAAATCACACTAATACCAAGTACACAGCTATACCCGAACCGTGACACGTTAACCCGTAACATAAAATTCAAGCACAAAAAAAAAAGAAAAAAGATAGTAACCTCTGAATAAATCTTTCCCCAGGCGGCACGCCAGACTCGAACCCTGGCCCCTAAAAAAAGGCCAATGTGTCACCGCGTCCCAGGAGGATGTTTTCAGCGTTTGCGAAATGATGAGGTTCGACTCGTGATAAACCATTACACGCCAAAAATCATCACACACTCTCTAATTTGTGTTTCCTGCTTCCCCCTCCTGACAATTTCCCCTCAACACCATGCGGCTGTAAAGAACATGTAGGGTTCTTACGACCATAATGAAAGTGGGACGGACCGAGCCAATGGGTACTGGTGACGTGCCGCCTGTGTCGCACCGTCTGAAGTTCTAGGGGCAAGGACGAGTGATCACGGCCGTAAGCTAGACCACCACACACTGCAGTAGAGGTGGGGGCTTCACACCAGCTGAATGAAGCTGGTACGGTCAGTCGGGATCGGAGAATCAAGACTGGAGGGGAATGGCGGGAGGAAGTCAACTTCTTAAAAAACTAAACAATGTCACGTCCTGGGATTGAACTGGCGAAGAGGTGAACCAGGGGCGTTCAGGCCGTAATGAGTGTTGGTATTGATGACGACTTCGCGGCCGTCCAGGTGGGGAGGGGTCATTAAGTTTTCTCGCGGTGGAGGAGCGGTGGTCAGTAGGGCAAGGGTCATGGTTCACCACGGGGGCTCTTGTTCTGGTAATGACCTCCTGGTGGTCACAGCCGCTCCCGTCACCGCCCACAATCTCCATACACCAGCCACACAGCTCTGCCCTACCACCACACACCAGCCTACCTCACCACCACACCCGAACCAGAATCCTGCCCCACCACCACGCACCAACCATAACCCTACCACACCGCCGCACATCAGCCAAAACACTGCCCCAACACCACACACCATACACAACCCTGCCACACCACCACACACCAACCCTAACCCTACCACACCGCCACACACCAACCATAACCCTACCACACCACCGCACGTCAGTCAAAACACTGCCCCAACACCACACACCATACACAACCCTGCCACACCACCACACACCAACCCTAACCCTACCACACCGCCACACACCAACCCTAACCCTACCACACCGCCACAAACCAGCCAAAACATCGCCCAAGCACCAAACACAACCCTACCTTATCACCAGACACCAGCCACAACCCTGCTCTACAACTCGACCTTACCTCCCCTCTGTAGAATTAAGAGCTGCACAAGAACCCTCACCTCATCATGCCAAGGTTCCATTGTTCCAGCAATCGTATCTTTCCACGGGTAGTTAAGCTGGGTGATTGATGGTCGTGGGCGGGCTGGTGTGGGCGTGAGGGGGGAGGTATAATAACTGACCACTGGCAGGTCATCCCTCGTTCACAACCCCGAGGAGAAAAAAATAATTTACCTCTTTCTCTTACGTTTTCAACTGTTCAGTTTCGTAGAAGGTGGGAGGGATAGAGTGGGAGAAAAGAGAGAGAAAGAAAGAGGACTAGTTGGTGGGAGAGATATGGAAACGGAGAGGCAGGAGGAGGAGAGGTGGCATGGGTGGATCAGCTGGTGAAGGAGGGCATCAACTCGCGCCTACTGGTGCGTGTAGTGCCAGGTAGCGGCCCCCAAGACAGATGAGGAGGAGGATCTGCCTTTGAGGACGGACCACGGCCCCCACAACGGTTCTCGCGGCTCCTCCGCTGATAATGAGCTCATGTTTAAGGAACAGACGACGAGTCCACGACAAAGCGACAAATGACCCGGCGGGTACCATGTCCCCGAGGGGCGCCCCTCCCTCCCTTCCCTCCCCAGAGACGCGTCTGTTGTGACTTACCAAAGTGAATTTTAAAAGCCGAAAGGATACTGGATGAGCGGGTGTCCAACACGAACCCCGAAGCCAAGCAAAAACTCGACTGCTATCTTTAGGAACTCAGTCGAAGACTTACGAAATCGATCCTGTCGTTAAATCTAAAGAAAATCTTATATGATTGTGAGTTTATAATGTGAACGAGGGATACTAAACTACAGCCGTGAGTTTACAAAGTAACCTAGGGATACTAGACAACAGCAGTGAGTTTACAAAGTATCCTAGGGATACTAAACAACAGCAGTGAGTTTACAAAGTAACCTAGGGATACTAGACAACAACAGTGAGTTTACAAAGTATCCTAGGGATACTAAACAACAGCAGTGAGTTTACAAAGCAACCTAGGGATACTAGACAACAGCAGTGAGTTTACAAAGCAACCTAAGGATACTAAACTACAGCCTACTCCTATAAACTTACAACAACGGACCTCTAAGATAAATCAATGGTTCAATGATTAGAACAAAAATGATGAAAACGAGGCAGTAATGAGTCTGCGTCAACACCGAAGATAACGATGCACTTGGAATCACAGGAAAGTCGCGGGTTTTTCAATCGGGCATTTCGATTCCGCTCCAGGCGCTTCACTGGCCGTCCGCTGGGACATCTATAAAATCCCGGTCGAGCGGCCGGCTTATATTGGTGGGCCCACTTGGGCCGTATGGGACCAGGCAGCCGCCCGCGGAAGGCATTTCCAGGCTATCTATCCATCTATCTATCACCATTAAATCTATCATCAAATTCCTTTGGGGAGGACCGGGTATAATATGCTTCTGAATTCATTACCACACATCCTCAACCCATGCCCAGTGTATTAAACCGGAACCAGGTGAAACCAGGTCCTCCACACACTTATAAAAGTGCTTCTTCCTCTTAACTCGGCACACTTACTCGATTCGTCAAGTGATTCCAAAGTCCCCATTTACATTTACACTTTCATTACCACACTCCTCTGGTATCTTGAACTTAAGTATTCCTTACCCTCATTCCTCTCTGCATCTATCCTTCTCTTGAGCTGTCTGCCTCTCTTCCTTGTACCACATACTTAACGTTCCTGTCTTCTTCTCCTCCTTGTACCATCTACTCAACATTCCTCGTGGTTATACCACCCTAAAGGACTTTCATCCAAGCGCCTTTGTAATGTCTCCCCACACACCTCCTCCACCTTCGTTTCTCTCTACCTTCTTCACTCAAACTGTATTATGTAAGTTATCCAACTCTACACCTCTCACTTTTTATCTGTCCTCATATAAATTTGGATTCAGCATATATATATATATATATATATATATATATATATATATATATATATATATATATATATATATATATATATATATATATATATATATCATTTGGAACAAGTACCCCTTCATGTGTGCTTCTTGCACAGACAAACACCCACAATCTTCCCCAGTCACCACAGCTTTCAAGAGTCCCCACCAATTTCCCTACATTGTATGACTACTTTCGGCTTCGGCTTGGCCACTGCCAAGCTCAAGGATCTTGACTACCTCAACCATAACTTTCAGTTCTTCACTGTGCAAACTGATCTTACACCCCTGAACTCCCCCATCACCTTCGAAAATAAGCATTTTACCTTTATTGACATACTTTCAGCGTCCTCTTCCCATTACATACAACGTCAAAGAGGCCCAACATTCTATTCACCTCTTACCCGGACTCACCTAACAACACAGCATCATCTGCACACAGCAGCTGTGGCATCTGTCATTCCGTTTCCCCAAGAGTGAGCCACCATATCACCCAACCTTGCCTTTCATCTCACATCAGAGGCCAGGCCATCACATCCAAGGGTCGTAACGTCGTGATTAAAGGGGTTAAGCGCCAGCTGACCTGGATTATACGGGGTCACATAACAATAAACTGCTGTATGCAGCCCCACACAGTTTAACTGATAAAAAGAAAATCTTTTATCATTACCATGAAGACGGTGTACAGGACACGCAGGTGGCTGTGATGCTTGCAATGTAGTGCCTAGTTAAGCAAGCAGTCTCGTAACGGCTCGTTCTCTAGTGTCTTCCACTGTTGAGTCTCGTGCCATCAGCAACGTACCGTAAAGAAGCGGAAAGGATAGGGAGGAAAAATAAAAACTGGCACAGTCTTAAAACACTTGCCTTACACTACAACATGCGCACACCTGCCTGCAGCCAATGACCACCACAGACACCTGTCCCCTTTAGAGCATCGACATCTGGTAGCCCACGGGAGGTCAACCCTATCACGAGAACGAAGTCGCCTCCGGCAAGCCAGCCGGAATGGGGGCACACGAGAGGAAACACCTGTCACATTATCATACACGCGCCAGACATCTGCGACACGCCTGTCGACTCCGTGTCGCCACTCACGTCAACAACTATCTCTGTCTGTCTTTTCCGGGTTCCATCCATGTTAATTAGGAGGGCTGGGCAGGGAGAGGGGGGGTGTCCGCGTCTTCCCTCTCCCCCAAGACCTGGCGTGAGGAACCCGGCGTGGGGGCCTCTGAGGCGGGTGGTGAGCGCAACACGGGTGAACATCTGTCTTAGAGGGAGACACTTGTCGTGGTAGTGTGCGAGCCGTGTTAACACGAGCCCAGCTGGGGCCACGCCAGCCCCGCCGCAGTCGCAGCCACGCCACGTCCAACATCCTTACCTCCGCCACCTACTGACCTACTCACGTGATACACTCACCATGTGTGTACAAGCCCTGACTCAGCCTATGACGTGTGGATGTGTGTGTGTGTGTGTATGCGTCTACGTATTGAGTGAAAGGGCCCTCGGCCTCCCTTAAGCCTATCTCTGCCCTATGAATCGTCGTATCTCATACTACTCTCCATATATGTAGGTACCGACCCAACCGTTAATATGTGTCTGTGTCTACACGGGGCCCCTCTGCCTACCCCTGTAAACTCGTACATATCACTCTCCTGTCCATATATGTGGCTACTGACCCAGCCATTCAATATATGCGTGCGTCCATGTACCGAATCCACTGGGCCGTCAGCTTAACTGGAGAACATAACTTATATATCACTCCCACATGCCCATCCTGTAATGTGCTTGTATCTATGCACTCAGTTTCTGAGTCTCTCGACCCCATTTCTTCAACTCGCCACACAGTCACCTTTGTTTCTGTAACTCTATACACTTAAGTCTGTCAAACGCCAGCTAGAAATGTCTTACCCCACGCCACAGCGTGTGGTATGGCAAAGGAGGTGATTAAGGTAGCCTAACACAAGCCCACCACCGCCTTAACATGAATCGCTCACTCTACCTAACATACTCAATGTAAACCACAGTCCACCACACTAAGCATAGTGTGTCACACTGGCAGGTCCCCAGCCAATGCCTATAATGCACAAACACACGGATTAAACGCTTCCAAAATGACACTGCTGTAACTATCATACTTCTAAGTTTACTACGCACTTACCAAATTACTTTATAGCACCATGCCTCTACCACGCTCCAAATCCAAGTTGCGTAAACGCCCTGGATCTCGACGGTACGACCCTCGAACACGACTTTACGACCCTTGGGTATGATGGTATAGCCTCTGACCTAACCCTTAACGGTTAGGCCATTATACCCAAGGGTCGTACAGTCGTACTCAAGCTGTTAACGAGTGCAGATCCTGCTACCCGCGCAAGCACGCACAACCTGTCATCTGTATCATCATATTATAAGACGCAAAAGGCACGAGTGACCTGAGTCACTGGGGCTCAAAGGAGGACATCCCTCAACATCTTATTTCTTGACTCAGAGACAGAAGGAATTCAGGAGTGACCCAAGCCAGGTACGAGGTCGAACGACAAGGGAGGGATCCAACATGCTGAAGACAACGGAGGCCAACATTATGAACACGCTCAAGACTGTGCCAATGGGGTTGATCAAGCGCCTTGTTTAACACCCCTTCAATATTCTGCATAACACCGCTCGAGAACCTTGTTCTTCGTCGACATCCAAGAACACGTACCATCTTTTCCCTTGACTAACATCCAGGAACTCAGAACATCCTTCTCCTTCGCTAACATCCAAGGATTCCAAAGCATCCTTCCCTCCTCGCTGACGCCTAAACATTCAAGAACATCCATCGTCTCCTACAACATCCAAGAACTCGAGGGAAAAAAAAAGGGCAAAAAAAACCTCAATTATAAATGACCCACTGATGGAGGCAATTGCATTATTTTCAGCTTTCACGGAATTCTAAGCATTAATGAAACATGGATTACGACATACGATCATTTCTAGCCATGATTAAAAAGAAAGAACCAATGCACAACTGCAGTTAAGATCTCTGAACGATGCTATAAGGACCTAAATCACCAGAGCCGAAAACCAGACACTGATAGCGAAGCTGATCCACCAGATGCCGGGCTAAAAGAATCAACGGGACATTTCAGGATCGCTGGAACCTGAATCTGGATCCGAATCCTTAAGGAGCACTCCAGTAACACCGCAATCAAGCCCTCTACAATGGCTGGCAGACCGAGCTCGTCAAAGCTCTCCCTGTGGATGGTCCAGCAGCCACACCTGCCCTGGACCAGTCCTCATGGGCAGCCCAGGACGGCCACAACAGGTAGCGGCCCAGCCACGAGAATGCTTGGCAGGTCGACCCACACACACACACACACCAGCCACTCATCACGGGGATCCGATGCCTTGGCTGATACAACCAGACCTTCAGCCAACACCTTCATGACCAACCTCACCACTCCCTCCTTTTAGTCACACTCATACACTCACGTGCGCCTTCCTCATCCCAGCTACGCTCTCCTCACTCTTATGCACTCAGATGCCCAGTCCGGCACTAGGTGCTTCACGCATCCACACACTCTTATGGCCAGTCCAGCCAGCCACGTCCTCTTCACGTGTGTACATGTACAGACAAACTATAATGAGTTTACGTCTCTGTATACATAGGATCCTCAGCTAACTTCTGTAACTTGCCCATGAACACAGCTCTTACGTCCACACGTACATCTGTCACATAAGAGTGTTTGTGCCTTCATGCGTTTGTGTGTCAATCTACAATCATCATCACCATCATAATCAACTACACCAACACTGAAGCCCCAACCAATATATCTCCCCTCACTTTCGCGATCTGCACCTAATCACCACCGCCACCATCTATATCGACAAGAGGCTTTTCAAACCCATCAACACTACCATCATCTCCAGCACCATAATCACCTCCATCTGGGCCTCCAACACCAACACCGACACACTCACCTCCGCTGGAGTCTTCCACACCGTCACCACCAACCATCTTGCTCCTCACCAACACTTGAGGGCGACGACTGAATCACAAATACGGTGAAGCCAAACTGTTAATCTATGAAGGTGACTGAATGAACCATGGGACTTTCTCTCCCCCTGACTTGTTCCGTTAACCTCCTCCTAATGGGACGCTTCTTGCACGTTCTGAAGACTTCCCTCCGAGCCACTGGTCTTCTGCATCATTCCTCCCCAGGGACCCTTTCGCCACGATGTAGCTTCTTTTCCATTTCCATTTTCTTCGCGAGGGCGGCTGTGATCTCCCAGATGAGCCATAACTGGTACTTGGTTTCTAATACTATCAAGAGAACAAGACAAGGACGTTTCTTAATGGTTCTGCAAGTCTTGTTAGTTTCGCATTTGGTGACACACATTCGTGACATGACTACTCCGTCGAAGTTTTTGACTCCTCGTACTTAAAATTTCCTTCAGATCATCATCTAAGGCTGTTAACACTGCGGTTTGTATACTCTGGTATCTAACATACTACTCAGCTTCCCCAGACAACTTTCGTCTTCCTTGAATCCTATATATCTACTGTAATCTGATGGATCCATACAAAAAAGAGTCTTGTACCCTTTGAATAATTTCCGGTGAAAGCTACACAAAATGTGTTTGTTCAAGTCAGTCAATAATTTACGAAGGGATCTTATTCGTAGCGAACGAGTTAAGACCCCGCATACTGGTAAGAGGGGCATCTTATTACCTGCTTAAGACGTGATGGGAGAGTGTTCGAATGAGTGTCATACCTTCCAGTTACCTTTACAAAGCCCTAATATTTCCCCCCCGAGGATTTCCTCCAATGAAAAAAAGAAGGAAAATCGTATTAAGAGGAGCGATCCAGTGTGGAGGACCTCCCTCAACATGTGTTGGCCAAATCTTGGATGACGTGAAGCCGCTGTTCCCGCACTCCCCGAGTGAGTGTAAAATCACGGTGCGTATTCCCAACATACCAAAGCTAGCAAGACACAAGGCGTGTGTGTGTGTGTGCGAGTGTGTGTCGAACACCATATTGATAACCTGCTGATTGCTGGAGGAGGAGGAGGAGGAGGAGGAGGAGGAGGAAGTGGAGTGCGGTGGTGTGTGTGTGTGTGTGTGTGTGTGTGTGTGTGTGTGTGTGTGTGGTGGTGGAGGTCGCTGCGGCACCAACTGCCTTGGCCGGGCCGACAGAGTGCGACTATCTATCCATACCTTTCACCACAACCACCATAATGCCTTTTACAGTGTCCCTCCGATACCATCCACACACGCCCGCCCTAAAGTGAGGGGGGGTCATAATGTACAGATAGGCGGGGACGACCGGAGGAGGTGGCGAGGGCCAACCAGGCGGGAGGGAGGGGGCGTGTGAGAGGAACGGGGACAAGCGCCTCCACGCACGAAGCCAGCCCGGTGTTCCTGACGGATGTTTTGGGCATCGGTGAGGACGGATGTGTACCCAGACGAAGGAACCTCCTGCCAGGACACGCCAGACGATATGACCCGAGGAGCGAAGGCAGAGAAACGATCGAAAAAAAAAAAAAATCTACTCAAATATAAGAAGTTGGGTGGAGGCGGGGGAATACGATCGTAAGAGAAACTGTGCGTCTGGATGCTGAGAGAGAGAGAGAGAGAGAGAGAGAGAGAGAGAGAGAGAGAGAGAGAGAGAGAGAGAGAGAGAGAGAGAGAGAGAGAGAGAGAGAGAATGGGGGGGGGGGGGAAGTGGAAAGTGTAGGTGTGTGTGTGTGTGTGTGTGTGTGTGTGTGTGTGTGTGAGTGGGGGGTGGAGGATGTGAGGCCCCCCTCCCACCAGCTGTCGCCCCCTTGGTCCAGTGATGGATCGCCTGGCGGCTGTGATGGATGGAGTCGTGGACAAGATTTAACTAGTAAACACACGTACTTACACTGATACGGCCCGCCATCCATTTAACCACCCGTGACACTACGAAAACATCGCCAGCCAACTTCATGCAAAGAAATCCCGAGGATCAAAAAGAATAAATCTCCTCTCTAATGTATCTTCTCTTCAGAATTCACGGGGGGGAGGAGGAAAGGAAATATATATTATAAGATGGAGAGCGAGCTAAACGCCGAGTTCAATAACCTCATCATTTACTGCATCAAAAGCAAATCGTCTCTATTTTTCTTGACGTGAATAGCCTCCGAAAAAGAGAGAGAGAGAGAGAGAGAGAGAGAGAGAGAGAGAGAGAGAGAGAGAGAGAGAGAGAGAGAGAGAGAGAGAGATTCAATATAGGGAGTTGAGAGAGGTGAGGAGGGGTAGACTTTAGTTGGGGGATAATGACAAGGCTCACGCCCTCTTCCCCTCGAATCTTTATTTACATGCAAAGTCTGAAAAGACCCGTAAAAACACCTCATTTCGCCGCTCATTTGGCGCGTGATTTAAGGGCGACGTTTAGGGACATTCCTGCGCATAATTAGTCCTCAAGAGAGGCAGCCTTGTCGTGGGAGGAGGAGGAGGAGGCAGCGATACGCCAGCGGACAGATGCCGTCACTTGAGGTATTAAGAGAAACTGAGGCGGTGGAGAGTGTGGCTTTTGAGCGGGCTTATTACCCCCCGTCCTCCTCCTCCTCCGCCGCCCCGACGTTACCTGATCCTTCCTCCTCCTCCGCCATCACCACAATTAACACCAACCACCGCGGCCGCCGCCCCCGGACCACAAGCACCCGCCACTACTGCCGTCGCTTTCTTCAGGTTGGACAGGGTGAGGGTGTCGCCCACTGCTATCAGGCACTCGCTGCCACCTTGATTTACCATGCCGGTCACACCTGCGGGTACACACACACACACACGCATTTATACACACACACGTATACACACACGCACGCACATATACTTACAGACGATGATAAATGTCCTTCTAAAGTATTATATTTTGTATTTACGTAACAAAACGCGCGCTGCACTTACAAAACGGAACACATTTTCGTACTGGGTGAAAAGTAATGATTCTGTGTCCCCCACGTCTGTTTTCCTCGAGCGCACGAGCATTATTATCATTAACATTTACTTCCTCAAATGCAGATGAAAACTACTGTATTTCCTCCGTCTGGGAGTTACCGGACGAAAATGCCCGGAATTCGATTCAACCCACCGTCGCATCCAGCGTCACAAGGCATGTCGGGCAGCGTCAATACAAGAGAAACGGGAGCGTCCCACTGTGAGCATATGTACACTACCTCGCTTCTGTTCACTTCATAAATAACGAGACAAATAAATACAAGATCTACACGTCATAAATAGTGTGTGTGTGTGTGTGTGTGTGTGTGGTCAGCCGGCCACCCTTGTGCGCGAGAGCTGGTCTCCTCCGGTCGACCCAAACCACTGGACTCGACGTGTCGACATCTTCCGAGCTTCGTAAAAACTAGCTCGTTCGAACCCGGCCTCCGTGTTTACACTGGTGACATCACTGGGGTGGATAGCAGGAGGAGGAGGAGGGAGGGGAGCTGACATCATGGGGGAAGGGAGGGGGAGCTGATATCACCTGGGGGGAGAAGGGGGAGTAAAGGAGCTGACATTAAGGAGACGGGTTGAGGAGGAAGAACGAGGCATGACCACTATCGGGAAAACAACGCTTCAGATATGACTTATCTCCTTCCACTGACACGTTACATCTATAAATACATCCAGTACAACGTGTACATATTACACAGCTCATATGTCAAACCTGGACGATAATCATTTTTCTCAATAAGATTAATCTCAGTTGGATGCTCGTCTTGCAGAGAATGTCTCCCGCGAGATCAGACAAGGTAGGAGACTGTAGAGTAATCTACGAACATGTCGCCAGTCAAGTCGGTTCAAATTTTCTCCACATTTTGAGACCCCCTTTGCTTTCGATAACGCTACGGGGGTCGGACGCAAAATGCAGGCCATCTGCTTTAAGAAAATCACATGCTTAAAACAATACCATCATAGGTATTTACAGACCTTAAGCAAAGACGTTTTGGGGGAAAAGGAAACGTAACATTACAGACATAAACACGAGCAACGGCCACACCTACGTTACAGCTCAACAAAGGTTCCGGAGATAACATGATACGGAACTAAGATGCATCACACAAAGTTTACTCTGTCGTCTCCACCAAATCACTTGTTCTAAGACAGGAAACAAAGGTACTGTACTTCTATAGTATAAGTCATGTCGCCACGAATGAGTTACCATACATGGAAGGTGTATGTAAACTTTAACCATCCCTATGCAACACTATGATATGATTAGATTCAAACTCACAAAGAATATACTGGTGATGCTGAAAATGCACTGATGAGACACATCATAAGAAAAAAAAGTCACACGAAACGCTTTCACAACGATCGTCTTCTGTTCTTTCTCTCGCAATATTGGAACTGACAATAAAATTACGAAAAAAACAAACAAACAAACAAATAAACATTGAAGACTTAGAGGAGTGTGGGTCAGTGCTACCCTGAGCGCCCTTTAAACAGAAAACGTTAAACGGTGTCATCCCATACACACAAGAAGTGTTAGAAAATGGTATCCCAAACAATCAGGTAAGCAAAAACAAACCAGGACGAAACAAACAAGTCTGTAAGATTTCGAGAAGAGTAACTAAACAGGTTTGAAAGGAAATCATCTAATCAGACAAAAATTAGTGTGATTATATATATATATATATATATATATATATATATATATATATATATATATATATATATATATATATATATACTCTAGTAAAACATCTTTACATGCTGGATAATATGTTTGCGTTAGGTTAATGAGCTGTAAACATAAATATGCTAGCAAGATATACAAGCCAAGCAAAAACTGGACGTACAAGAAATGCGCGACCTCACTGTGCAATATCACTATGCCCAAAGCATTATCGATCTTGTCTTATTTTTTTTTTCCTTCATAATTTTCCTCCTTTAGTGTTCTTTTGGTAAAGTGTCCCTTGGCTGTGTTCGATACATTTCACTGAGTACCTCTCTAAGACAAAATGACCAGAAGGATGGCCGTGTGTTGGTCATCTGAACTGGTGAGGAGAGAGGCAAACGTGTCAGGGAGGAGGGAGTCGAAAGGTATACTTCGAGCCGTGGAGGATTCACCTACTGTCTGTGCAGGGGAAAACGTGCTGGAGGTTTAAGTTGCCGTCCGGGGATATGTACAACAAGAAGGCCGCAGGGGCCTTTGAGGTCCTGCGAGGCAAGTCTTGGTGTATACCTCTGACTTACAGGAACGCTCCACCTAAGACAACACTCCCGGCCAGAATGATATATCGCTAGTCTTCAGGAAGGGGGGAAGAGAACCACTCTCTCTCTCTCTCTCTCTCTCTCTCTCTCTCTCTCTCTCTCTCTCTCTCTCTCTCTCTGGGATTGATTTTGATTTGTGCCGGTGGGGGGGGGGGGGGGGATTTATTGTGCACACCCCAAGCTCGTCCTGTCAGCAGCAGTGCAAAAGGAAGACAGGGGGCCACAAAGGGTCTTTGTCAGACTCACCCAGTGGGTTGAGATTACATATGAAAGACTCGGTTTCCTCCTGACCCTGGGACACTTCGACACCCCAACATCCCACCTGGTCACTAGCGGGCGGCGACGTGAGGGCGGGCATTAACGATCCACCTGTTCTTTACGAGAGAACTGAACACCTGAACAGGAATCGGAGGCTGTATGGTCGAGGGGGGGAATTGGCAAAGTATTTATCTCCCAGGATGAATGAGGGTATAATCACATGATATTCCTGTTAAAAAGAACTACTGTGAAGAGATACTCATACTCTGATACCCAATGGAGGTTAGGTTAAGTGAGGTCAGGTTTGAGGCAGCTGGCACTGCCGCTGTGTGGCTGTCTGTGCCCGCGCGTTCGCCGCCCGCGCCTTCCTCAGCAAGAAATAGACACGGAAGCAAGGGACTCGCCTCAGCTAATCACTCTTAAACATAGACAGGCAAGGAGAGAGGCAAGCATACACAGGCAGACTAGTTAACACAAACTCGCACACACCCAGACTTCTACAGCCTCATTAGACCAATGGTACCCGGTAAGGGGAGGGAGGAGAAAGAGCAGAGGGACCCCCAAATGCAGATGTCTCATATTAGTGTCATTCCACTCTGGCAAACTCGTGTGTACTATGAGGCTTGCAGGTGAGGTGGATCAGCCATTCAGACGAGCATAGTGATCAGTGATGTCAAGTACGCGATTACGGGTGGTGCTCATACGAAGTCAACAGAGGGAAAAACAAGAATCATCAAGTATATTACGAAGTCTATGGAAAAAGGCAAAACTAAAAATCGTGTGTGAAAAGATAAAATGATTCATCACCAATGGTATACGCCGTGTACAACTTATGAACTTAGCATGGGCGTCGTAAACAGTGACAGCGTTATGTGGCCATCAAACAACCTTCAACACCTGAAGGAGGCGTTAAAAGATTCCTTCGAGCGTCATGGTTACGACTGGACGCCTTTCTGATTCAGGTAACTGACAGACCTAAGACTCCAAATAGCCAACCAACCAACCATGATGATGACAGGTCTAAAGTTGCCCCTCCTTTCAAAAAATGTTTCCCAACAATCAAATTCTTTACTTCTGGTGTCTAAGTTTTCGTCGTGAACTTTAAGAACATTAAGGAAGTGAAGAGCGTTCAAAGGCCTTACAGAGTGTAGAGCTCCTTCTCCATACCGTGCCAACAGGTCATCAGACGTGGCTGGGTTCCTAAGGGCTGCCCGGAACACTACAGAAGGGGAATCTGGGGCAGGAGGACATGGTATATGTGTCGCTGGGAGGGAGTTCTACGCTCGTGTTGCCCCGTCTATATCTGTTTCTCAGTAACCAAAGAACCGTCTCTCGATTATACGACCCCTAGGTATGCTGGCCTGACCTTGTAAGGCCGTCATACCCAAGGGTCGTTCCGTCGCGCTCAAGGGCAGTATTGTCGTGCTGAAGGGTCGTGCCGTCATACCCAAGGGTCGGACCGTCGTGCTCAAGGGTCGTATCGTCGTGCTCAAGCGTCGTACCGTCACACCCTAACGGTTGCACCGTCGTACTCATGGCGCCGTGCCGTCACACCCCGGGCGTCGTAGCGTCGTGCCCACGGGGTCAAACTGAGGCCAAGCCAGGATAAGGACGACGTTACCCCGTAACGACCACGGTCCTGACGGTCGTAATGGCAACGTTTGTGTATTTTGGGGACCGCACTGGTGACTCTACAACCATCATTACCTAGCTCACTAATTCCGGTTCGAAAGGGATCGTGGTTGGGTCCAGAGGTCCCCAACTTCACCTTGGGAGAGCGAGAGGGCGACGTCCCCCAAACTGGTGTCCCCGAAAGTGGCGGTGTGGGAAGTATGCGGTTAGTGGCGTAGAGGAACATCCTAATTTGTCACAGACGGACAGTGACAAATGTCCGGCTGGGGAGACGTCTGTACACACACTTGTTGATTTGCATAACACCGTCGCCCTCCACGCTACACCGGGCCGCGCGCCAGTATTGCCAGCCTCATATACCCCTCCATCACACCCACTGTAAACACATTATGCAACTCCCAATATTAATCCCATTCCAGAGGAACATACGCGATGCGATACATATGCATCGTGTCAGCCACGGTCCTTACGATACCTGGGGGTACTCTCTCCTGTCCCACTTTCTTGTTCATTTACCTCCGCCAACCTCTCTCTCTCTCTCTTTCTGCCATTCGACCCACAAACTCACCAAGCATAATACTCGACAACACGCAAACTCACACGACCACCCTTTTAATCGGCACTCCAAATTCCCCCCGCGGTGGGCGTTACGCGCTTGCCCTGCCTCACGGCAAACTCTCGTCGCAGGTTACAAGTAGGCAGGTACTCTCTCCTTATGAGCCCCGTACAGGCTCGACAAAACCTGTAGAATTCCATGAACACATTTCTCTCAGATCGAGCTAAAGTCACCCAATCAATGTTCCCCACTCGTGCCGAGCGAAGATGACAGTGGGGTAAAGTTACCTCACTAAATACATTCAGTTGGGAGGCAGTGTGGCTTTACCAGGTGAGTGGCGAGTGTTGGAGGACATGAAGAGAGAGTTGTACATGAGCGACAGCTACTCCTACTCGTGTTCAGGTGGCAATATAAACCTCACTGACTGTTTGGACCAGGAGACATGACTGATCAAAAGGTGACCACATCATGACTCTATTGGACTTAAAAGTCAGTATACCGTAATGGGCATCCATGACTTTTACTGAACTAACCAGCCACAACACCGGTATTACCATCTGTGACCTTGCTTAAGGTCTATACAAGGAAATTAGCATCAATGACCTAAAGAGTATGTACACCGCAATCAGCATATGTGACCTTACTTACAAGGTGATTAACATCAATGACCGTACTGATTTTAAGAGTCAGCACAACCCACTGAACACTTCGATGCTCAAAACAGATCGGGAGTGAAGTACCCTTTCATCTCTGACAGCGAGGTCATCGCATAACAAAGGAATTGAAAAGATACGTGGAAACTCACCACCGCTCCCTGTTTTGGTCGCAGTGAGAGAACGGTTTTAAAAAATCATGATCATCTCAAAAGCTGACATGCCTCAATCATGTCGTCTTACGACGTTCAACACACACTTATATCTTCATGGAAGATGACCACACGTGTCACCAGAATTCAAACATCTTCCAACAACGATCTTAACAATGAATTATCTAGGGGTTTATCTCATCCCTAATGACGTCAGAGTTATCATCTTACAAGGCATGACGTAGACCCAGCCCCTCAGTCTCGTGCCCTGCAGACGTCACACATCACGTGGCAAAAGACAGTGAGGAATGTAAGAGCACAAATGTATACCTCGTGTCGTGTGTGTGTTGCGGGGAGGGAGACGATGATTTCAGCACTTTACTGCCCCCCCCCCCGGAATATTCCCTTTACAAGGAGCTTCCTGGATCGTCTCTCCCGTGGGAATCATTCACGAATAAAGCAACAATCCTTGTTGGGATTTAATACATTTTTACCCAGAGAATACAGAGGGGGGGGTATCAAACAGTTGGTGGTTACTGAATAATTCAAGGATTTTCCGATTGTCTGCCCCCACCACGCCCCCTCTTCCAGTGGACCACAGGGAGCTCTGTTCACATTTGAAAATTCCCAGCAAAATACATCGACAAAAGATTACTAGAGGGGGAAAAAAAGTGAAATATTTTGAGTCTTTTTTCCCCCTTTACTATCTCGCCAAAAATATGTCCTTAACATCTTTCAAAATACGGACTTACCAGAAATATATATATATATATATATATATATATATATATATATATATATATATATATATATATATATATATATATATATAATCTGACAGGGTTTTGAACTATTCTGTCAGAAATCCGACTTCTTGGCACCAGCAGAAAGTTGACAACATATTATACACATCACCAACCCTTTCCCGATCAAGGAACTTTATAACTATCCACCACTCTTCACGGGTTCCACCACCCACACCCCCAGCAAACACAACAGTGACAAAAGATACTCACACTGTGATAACTCTGAGCGATACTAAACAATGACCAACACCCTATCCCAGTCTTGAACTCCAGTCCACCAAAAACACACCTACCTGAAACTACACTCCCCAAGCATGTACGAGTCACACTTTCTTATTTGCAATATATATACACATACACACACACACAAAAAAAAAACAGCTTACAAGAAATATTAATGGGAAGAGTTTCGCCTGAAGATCCTGTTGAAGATATGTTCAAAATCCAACTGACTCCACACAGTGTAACAGCTGATTCCTTACATCATGAAAACAATAAATGATAAAAGATTAATTCGAATGAGTTACGAGACATAGTTTGCCAGAGTAAACTTTACCGAACTAATAGTCAAGCAGTCAAGTAATATGATCATAACATTAAAATAATCATCAAGTCTCCCACACATCAACATCTACGCTACACTGTTTCCCTCTACCACACAATTGCACCGAACCACAACTCTACCAACCTGTTCCCCACAACCGTATCTTTAACAAACTGTTGTCCCAACCAAAACCGCTACCACATCATTTCTCCCAACCACACCTCTACCACGCTCTTGCCCCTGACCAAACTTCCCCAATACCTCGTCTCAATCTTAATTGCCTTTCCTACGCACCTGCCAAACTCCTGTCCCTCGTATATATCTACCAGGCAACTGTCTTTCCCTACTCCCCCCATTTCATCCATCTCTACCACACTTCTGTCTCTCCTACAGCTCTACAACCCAAGTGCCCCCACCGCCACGCACAGCCCACAATCCATGCCCTACCAACCGGACACACATGCCAAGCCGCTCCCGACGTCCAAGATTCCAGCCATCTTTTTCTCATTCCGGACGGCCACCTCGTCTCGCAGCTTCCAAAACCCCAAGTTGCCCAATTAGAACCCACCCCGCTCCCATCCGCTTCGGCCTTGCTGGCTCCTTCCTGGTCACTAGCCGCCCGCGACCTTCGAGTCCCCGCCCAGAATCCAGCCGCCCACATCCAGACTCCAGCCCTCGTCCAACTCCCGCCCACAATAGTTAAGTCCCACCCACACCAATCAGAGCCCGCCCACGCCTTACAGCGCCCATCTAAACCCAAGCCACCCGCTGCAGGCATCGGCCGCCCACCGCCCATGCCAGAGCGCGGCCGCCCACAGCCAGGCGGGAGTCGTGAGCGCGGTCCATGTAGTCCAAGTGGCAGGCCGTTATTACTAAACACTCAAATTAATTTATGGACACACGAGCGGCCAGCCCACACCCACCACGAGCCTGGCTGTGTGCCGGTGACCTGCTAGTGACCAGCACCACGAGCCTGGCTGTGTGCTGGTGACCAGCACCACGAGCCTGGCTATGTGCTGGTGACCTGCACCACGAGCCTGGCTGTGCTGGTGACCTGCACCACGAGCCTGGCTATGTGCTGGTGACCTGCACCACGAGCCTGGCTGTGTGCTGGTGACCAGCACCACGAGCCTGGCTATGTGCTGGTGACCTGCACCACGAGCCTGGCTATGTGCTGGTGACCTGCACCACGAGCCTGGCTATGTGCTGGTGACCTGCACCACGAGCCTGGCTATGTGCTGGTGACCTGCACCACGAACATGGCTATGTGCTGGTGACCTGCACCACGAGCCTGGCTATGTGCTGGTGACCTGCACCACGAACCTGGCTATGTGCTGGTGACCTGCACCACGAGCCTGGCTATGTGCTGGTGACCTGCACCACGAGCCTGGCTATGTGCTGGTGACCTGCACCACGAGCCTGGCTATGTGCTGGTGACCTGCACCACGAGCCTGGCTATGTGCTGGTGACCAGCACCACCAGCCTGGCTATGTGCTGGTGACCTGCACCACGAGCCTGGCTATGTGCTGGTGACCTGCACCACTAGCCTGGCCCTGTACAATCTGGGTGTGCAGGTGACCGATGATGACCCACAGTTGCTAGTGAACTACTGACGATTCCCCTGCGTTGGTGACCTGCTGGCTGTGCAGGGAACTCGTGAGTGTTGTTAGGTTTCTGGTCACCTGCTGCAGATTCGCGTGTGCTGGTGATATGACCCATAGTGACCCCTACGTGCTGGTGATTTCATGGCACAAGCAGCCGTCTTGATCAACACCCTTGTTTGCTAATAAACACGCTCAAGAGAGCTCTTCGTGGAATGGTGGTGACCTTCTTGTGATCAGTGTGTGCTGGTGACCCGCAACACCTAACTTTACCCTCTGGAGCTCGACCGGTACTACCCCTCAGCATGTCGGGCTCAGCCTACACCACGATGGTACGAATCTTGAGCACGACGGTACGACCCTTGAGCAAAAGCTTGACCTCTGACAAGATCTTCAAGGGTCAGGTCAAAGACCAGACCATAATTCCCAAGGGGTCGCACCGCCTTGCTCACAGGGTTAAGTTTACCTAAAGCTGATGACTGGGTTTCGTCTCTAAACCCCACAGTTCTACGTGGGGCCAAGAAAATAAGAGAGCGTATGCGTTGCTTCGAAGCGTTGTACTCGCTGGCTTCGACTCGCTCGTCTTGCGGGTTCGCAAAATCCAGCCCAGCATCATCCTTGAAGAAGCAAAGACTGTGTCGTTTATTTGCTGATGATGCGATCACAAGTGGCGAAATGACTCCATCTTTTCCGCTTATCACACTCACCTGCCTAAGCCAGGCAGCCAGCTATCGAGTGGTCCCGAAGGAAGGATGAACATCTGGGTTGAGTGTGGGTCGACTACCCCCACGCGCAGGATTCGAACCCAAGTTTAGCGAGAAAATGTGTGCACAACAATATCATACGTGCTTGACTGTCCTGGCATTTGCTGTTCCTTGACCTCAAACTCATGAACAATCGACATTAACGCTTTGGCGTTTCATTCTAAAAATGCCACACGTGCTGATGGAAAAAATGAACAGCTCATGAATGACGAATAAAGGCCGACCGTAAACAATTCACTAAGCTATTCATAGGGCACGTCCCAAAGACTGGATCCTACCACCTATGACCTAAATTGTACGAGTCTGGGACCGGTGTAAGTAATGCAATCCGCTTCTAGCGCGCGGCCGTGCCTGGGAAACAGCAAAGGTGTGGTCGGCGCATTTACCCAGCTCTACATACCGCCTCTCCAGCGGAGGGCCGACAAAGAAACGCCATGGTCCCGCCATGTTATCCCTGTGTTTGTTGTGGTGGCGCGGCCTGTTCCGGGTTATTGTCACGGGACTTGCATACCTCCTGGTGAATAACATAGCCACTCTGGCGCACTCTTCTTAACCCGATGAAGCGGACAAGTCGCCAGCCCGGCGTTAAACTCTCCACGCAACACCAGGCCTGGGCGGCCCAGCCATCCCCAAGCCACATGTACAGGTCCAACTCGGGCAGATAGCAATCCATATTGAACACGGGTCACGCCCAAAATTCCTACGGAATCACTAGGTATTATTTTTTTTTTTCTAAAGAGGTTTCACAATAATCCCAAATCCAACATCTGATACCAAAAAAATCCGCAGGAAAAGGGAAAAATAAGAAAGAAGAAAATAATAATAACAACAACAACAATATTAATAATATTAATGATAATAATAATAATAATAATAATAATAATAATAATAATAATAACAAAACAACAACATACATTATTAAGAAACAAAGGGACAACCACGCATACATATATATATGCACAATCACCAGTGGAGAGGGAAATTAAGAACAGTGAGCACTTTCGTGTATTACATACATGAAGGAGGCGCAGACGGAGGTGAACTGTGATTCTGGACCCTCCAGAAGTGACCACCTCTGGCTAATGTTCAGCAGGTTCAACACGAACATCACCATCAACGTTGACCCGTCTTAAAGACTGGCATACAACACACTCTATCTTTCCCAGGCAGGAGTCTCTCATCAACACGGCTTTAAAGGGGGAAAAAAATCTAAATATTCACTTGGCACAGCAAAGCAGGACTCACTGAGGGGAGAAACATACTCAGCACTGACGACCCAACAGTGTTCCACCAGTCGTCACAAAACCACAACAGAAGAGTAAGCGTTTCCAGTCTTGGTCGGACATTACTGACGGCCTCGCTTACAGCTTGATGAAGACGCGATTTCAGAAAAAAAAAGAAAAAATTCGATTACTGACATATTTCTGTTAAAAAAAAGGTTCCTTAATAATGAAATTCTTGAACGTACAGAAACCGTCACCTTGTGAACCTTGATGAACTCGATCCAGACAGAAGAACCAGGAGTTAGGGTGTGCAAATATCACCTTCTCTATATTCAGCGCTGACCTTAAGCTGTGGACGTCGAAAAACAAAGATGGACACTCGTCTTACTCCAGGGGTAACGCATGTGTCGGGTCTGAATGAGGTGGGGTCTTGAAATCGTCTCCATACGTGGCAATAACTCTGACCTCCGACCTGTACTTCCCATGAGGAACACTACAGCCAAGACTTGACGAAACCCATCATACAGAAATGATGACGCGGGAGCAAAATGAATTACATCTGCGGCAGTGACTTTCATATTTGACATTCTGACACCTTCGAAATCCAAATTGGAGGAGCTCCTTGTCCACTGAGACAGACACACACACACATGCCAAGTCTTAAGGAAGGCCATCCAATAAAAGTGAAGCTACGGTGTGGACGCACAATCATCTACAAGTGTGGCAGTGACCTTTCACGCCCTAATGAAAACAACGCATGGTAATCACTGATGCAAAAAAACCCACTCCTGATGAAATTTTAACAAAGTCACAGAAACGAAATCATCTCAGTAGTGACCTTGCCCCCTGACCCCCTCAAATCAACAGCACTCTTGGTTCTCCTAATTATCTTAAAAGGTAAACTAAAGTATCTTTACTTTTCCCTAAAGTAACTAGAGATAAGAAAGAGTAAAAGTATAACCTTGAAGATTCTATGGAGGACCGGGGTACTTGTTGTTTAACAGCTGCAGAAGAGGACCAACTGACTCCACCAGGACGGCTCAACAACACTGTGTGTCGTGTTGCTTCCAGCCTGGTCACTGGACAGGAGGTCCCTCCGGCCAGCCAGGACACCTGGCGAGAAGTCATTTTAATGGAATCTAATCCATCAATCCTCCACCGCCTCAACCAACACCAGCGCATTTAACTCCACTACTGTCACGAAGACCACTATCCTCTCTCTCTCGGAATATTTCTTTAATTCATACACTTACACACCTGTTCAAGAGACTGGGCCTCACGAGCGTCAAGGACTCTCTCTCTCTCTCTCTCTCTCTCTCTCTCTCTCTCTCTCTCTCTCTCTCCCCGCACAGTAACACACAGGTAAGCCACCCAAGCCCACACAGCGACGGCTGGGCCCTGTGGAAGTTCAGGTGCTCGCTCCTCCTGCTGACGGTGACACGCGCACAAACACACGCGGAAGTCATCCTCCCACCGAAACAAACGTGGCGAAAGCTCGAAACCAGAGACCGATGAACACCTTTCTTGATCGAACGTTGCTAAACACACCTGACCTGTTGCTGCTGCTGTTGCCTTGAGCAAACTATTCCATCACGTCAAAAAGGACACACACACACACACACACACCAAAAAAAAGAGGTGTAATTTTATAGACTTGGTGAAATCTGTCGAATCTAGATTGAACTCTCGCGAGAGCCGGACACTTGTACGTTTTCCAGAATTCAAAACTTTTGACAGTGATAGCCTGCACGTCAATACGAATATAGGCGCAAGACGTGTACCGGAAAGACAACCCAAAAAAAAAGGGGGGAAAAAAAAAGACACGCACAACACACATGTACGCCTAAGGGGACGTGCAACACTGACGAAAGGGATAACAGACAGGCGCCTCCCGTACAACGCGACGAACGGGCTTTAAAAAGCTACATTATTCATGGGGGTTTCATTTGTCTCCTTTGCATAAGGACGTCCCACAGACTGTTGTACAATCCAGAGCAAAATATCGATACATATACGTCTCCGTAACGGAACCATTTGCTCACATTCCCCAGACGATCTGCCCCTTCTCTTTGACGATGGTGACAAAATCATATAGGAAACAATCGTGTTCCAGGAGACTATCAAGTACTCGAGGAATTCCGCTTAATAATGTGTAATTAATATAGCCAGGATCATCCATCACGTCAGTGCCCTAAGCTCAGAAACAAACTCTCTCGTTCCCTCGGAGTCATGGGTTGTCGACAACCCCCGGGCGAGCCACAGCGCCCCCTTTCCACCCGCCTGGTCTTCAAGCAACAGAGTCAAGAATCGTGTGTTTGTGTACAAGTCTTCACCTTCAGGTATAAACACCACCTCACAAATATGATTCAACACCAGGGGTTGCAATGTACCGTTATCAACACCAGGGGATGCAATGCACCGTCATCAACACCAGGGGATGCAATGGACCGTCATCAACACCAGGGGAATAATGTATCGTCATCAACACTAGGGGATGCAATGGACCGTTATCAACACCAGGGGAATAATGTATCGTCATCAACACTAGGGGATGCAATGGACCGTCATCAACACCAGGGGAATAATGTATCGTCATCAACACTAGGGGATGCAATGGACCGTTATCAACACCAGGGGATGCAATGTACCGTCATCAACACCAGGGGATGCAATGTACCGTCATCAACACTAGGGGATGCAATGGACCGTCATCAACACTAGGGGATGCAATGTACCGTCATCAACACCAGGGGATGCAATGTACCGTCATCAACACCAGGGGATGCAATGTACCGTCATCAACACCAGGGGATGCAATGGACCGTCATCAACATCGAGGAAACAGTACCATCCCGTCATCAACCCTGGGAGAAACAGCGAGAACATTGCTGCACTGTTAATGGAGCGAGCGGGTGTGTGTTCCGCGCCGACCAAATGGCTGCGGGATGCGTGGTG
Organism: Panulirus ornatus; assembly: GCF_036320965.1. NCBI lineage: Eukaryota > Metazoa > Arthropoda > Malacostraca > Decapoda > Palinuridae > Panulirus > Panulirus ornatus. The sequence continues at coordinate 22,474,404 of NC_092255.1, read as the reverse complement.
TAGCCTACGAAAAAAAAAAAAGTTATGTGATTAAACTTACACTAATTAATATCTGAGTTTCATGCATAACAAGGACGTGGGGGTATAATTCATACAAGTGGATTTGCGATGCTGGTGCCACTATTACTGTCCCTCCCACGTCACCCAGACAGCCACTGCACCTCCCACGTCAGCCAGCCTGCCGCTGCTCCTCCTACGTTAACCAGACAGCCACTTCACCTCCCTCGTCAGCCAGACAGCCACTTCACCTCCCTCGTCAGCCAGACAGCCACTGCATCTCCCACGTCAGCCAGCCACTGCATCTCCCACGTCAGCCAGCCACTACTACTCCCACGTCAGGCAGCCACTGCTCCTCCCACGTCAACCACCCACTGCAACTCCCACGCCACTCTACCATCTTCGGGTGTAATGCGTATTTTCATATAGAAGCCATTACACACTGCCTGACAATTCACACGTAATTCGGCCAGCAAACGACCGCAGACATCACAGGGGGAAGGCTTTGACCTGTCTCTCGTGACTGGTGGGGTCACTGGCTGACCTGAGGTACACGCCTCCACGCATGGTGACGTAAGAGCACGGGAAATGCGATCACACACCACCCACAACGTATAATCAACGTACCCCCTACGGAGCAATCACGGGTGACGGAACATCAGCTGAGCACTTCATCACAAAACTACCATAACCCATCAGCTGATGGTTACGGTGGCCACTACCATAACCATCCCTGTTGTTTACACTTCACCACACACCACTACGACAAGTACCCCACCACCTAAACAACCCCCTCCAACTGTGATTACCTCCCTGTACTGTACTGGGAAAGGAACAGTACAATCCTTGAGCCCCCATCACGTTCTCTACTATCAGCCAACTTCTTCAAACTTCTGTTAAAGTCTACATTTAACATTCTCCCCCACCCCTAATCACTGCGCAAGCAACACCCGAGCCTTCTTACCAGCACCGTGGCGTGGTCCGCGTCTTGTCCACGGACCACGGGCTGCGCTGTATCATTTGGTAGTGCCCAGATCGCGCTCATTAAACTGGGGTTTTAGTCATGGGCTTTTGCTCGCCAAAATGCTCATGGAAAGTTAATCTGGATATGAGAGAGAGAGAGAGAGAGAGAGAGAGAGAGAGAGAGAGAGAGAGAGAGAGAGAGAGAGAGAGAGAGAGAGAGAGAGAGAGTTGAGACACGGGGGAAACACAACAGTGAAAACTCATATCCCAATGTACATGCAGTAATATATCAAACAGCCACACTTCACATGCTACCACTGCATTACCTACAGTGGCAGTGCATTGGTCATGCTAGGCGGTGGGTACTTACGTACTGGAGACGGCAGTCCAGGGAGACACATGGAAAGAAAGGGGACAACATATTACTCATAGTGAAACATAATATTACATGAAAAATATAAAAACACTAAAGACATTAAAACTGTATAAATCAAAATGTAGTTATTCACTGTAAAGGAAAGAGAAAGGTCAAGGATTACTTTACGAAAATCTCATAAAACTGACATAATACTAAAAGATACATATAAGCACTAAAGACATAAAAAAATGTATAAATCAAAATGTAGTTATTCACTATAAAGGAAAGAGAAAGGTCAAGGATTATTTTTTTTCTCTTCGAAACTCTCATAAAATTGGAAAATCTTCTATATTTCCTTGATACGAGTCATTGATGAATCCTTAGCTTAACAACCAACACTCTAACTACACTTCACCAAGAGAACCAGTTACGTTCACTAACAACCTGGACAAAGTGATATGGTACACAAACTAGCCAGTTAATCAAAGCAGTTTCAATACACGTAACGGTTCAGTAAACTAACCAGCTTAATAAACTACCTACTTAACATGAACTGACCAATTTAACAGACTGACCGCTAAAATAAAGTAACCAGTTAGATAAACTAGTCAGTTAAATAACAACCAAATCTAATATGCTAAGTTAAATAAATTTACCGGTCAAGTAAACTATCCAGCTGGGTAAACAAACAAGCGATATACAGCAACAGAACAATAATAATGAAGACAACAACAACAAAAACAACAATAATAATAATAATAATAATAATAATAATAACAATAATAATAATAATAATAATAATAATAATAATAATAAAAACAAATATAAATAAACACTGAATACAGACATTCGCGACCAAATGCAAAATTCATGCCATTTTCGGCGTAGCGAAGTACTTGTGTTCGTTCCCACAGAGTTTCACTGTTGACCTTGGAATTAATGACCTCTGACCCCTAAAAAAAAAAAAAAATTGACCCTAGTAACATGAAAAAGGTTGTTTAAGTCGAGTGCAACATAGTGCACGGCCGTAAATGAGGCAAAGAAAGAACAAAGAACTCATGACGAACTCAGTACGAAAGAAAACGGTGACATCAACACGACGACAAAAACACCTACGTGGCCTCACAGTCAGTCACCCTATTTATTGCAGACTACTTGATCCTAATCAGAGACTACTTGATCTTAATCAGAGATTACTTGATCTTAATCAGAGACTACTTGATCCCAATCAGAGACTACTTGATCCTCATCAGAGACTACTTGATCTTAATCAGAGACTACTTGATCTTAATCAGACACTACTTGATCCCAATCAGAGACTACTTGATCCCAATCAGAGACACTTCTTTCCACCTAATCGATAGGTCAGTAATCCTTTTGTCTGCCTGATCTACTCGTTACTTACCCTTCTTTGCGTCTAATCTACCGGGTTATCAACTGTTAGCTCTACCTAATCTACTTGTTACTAACCCTTCCGTGAGCCTAATCTAACAGTTTACTAACAGATCCCTGTACTTATTCTACCTATCACTTACCCCTCTCGTGTCAAATCTACCTGTTACTAACCCAACTATGGATCTATCATACCTGGCTGGTAGATTAGATCTTACTGACTTAGTTCTAACCCCTTTCGTCTGTCTGAACTACCTTCTACCCAGTTTCAAAACACCGCAAAGCATCTCCGCAACGGCATAAACTCCACAACATAATCACTGAAGTAAAATCTGCTTCCCATAGGCTGAGGGCGTGTTGAATGGGCGCCGTGTTGAGCTCTCTCTTGTTTTAAAGCGGCCCCCCTACCACCCGCTTCATTATGGAGTGCTGTCCACATATATGTGGTTCTCCCTCCACCACCAGGCAAGCCAGGGTGGAAATCGAAGACTTCCGCCTCATTCATTCATTCTCCAGGAGTCCCACCTCTCCAGTCACCTCACTCAGTCCGACGTGGCGTTGCTTCCCTCTCCCTGTTCTACGAGTATCATTCCGCGGCCACAGCTCGCGTGGGCTGCCTGCGTCTGTCCGTGCCACCGAGGCCTGGACCCCGTGACACGCGTCGGGGTGCTACTGCCTCTAGTTTGTGCGTGAAAACCAGACATTCGAGGAGGGACCGTTATGATACCTCCTCCTTCCCTCAAATGATGAAGCTGTGGAGCTCACTCTATAACTTCTCTCGTCTTTCCCTCCTCGTACAGGTTCTTTACCTTTCAGAACGTATTACGGGCACGTCTCGCCCGTGGCTATATATATATATATATATATATATATATATATATATATATATATATATATATATATATATATATATATATATATTCCTATGAGTCCACGGGGAAATGAAACACGAACGATAAGTTCCCAAGTGCACTTTCGTGTAACGATCACATCATCTGGGGAGATACAACAAAGAAATATAACAGCCAGTTGATATACAACGAAGAGAAAGAGCTAGGACGCCATTTGGTAAACAAGTGACTACCCGAATATATATATATATATATATATATATATATATATATATATATATATATATATATATATATAATATATATATATATATATATATATATATATATATATATATATATATATATATATAATGGCTGAATGGAGCCATATTATGTATTCTCACGAATAGACGTAGCGGGAATATCACACACCGTGTCAGACGTGGCAACGGGGTAAGCCTCGACTCCACCCCCCGCCCTCAAGAGGGAAAACCCAAATTTGTTACAATTTTAGAGCGATTTCCATCAATTTTATATCGTTACATTTCTCCCTTCAAAAATTCATAGCCGTCCGTCCTGGCTACTGCCATATTCATACTTTAATCTGAATTAACAAGTATGACTTCATATATTACAATGTAAGCAAGAATATACTAATTCGACGACAAATATTGTAGAGATATCTCTTATAACAACTGGCGCAGCTCGGGGAGGGCTGGTTCTTCCTGTCCGAGATGGGGGTAATTTGAACTATTTCTGCAGGTTTACTGAACCATATACATTTCTGCAGGCGTACTCAACTATATACACTTCTGGTGTACTCAACCATATACATTTCTGCAGGTGTACTTAGCCATATACATTTCTGGTGTACTCAACCATATACACTTCTGGTGTACTCAACCATATACATTTCTGCAGGTGTACTTAACCATATACATTTCTGCAGCTGTACTTCAACATATACATTTCGACAGGTGTACTCAACCATATACATTTCTGCAGTTGTACTCAACCACATACATTTCTGCAGCTGTAATTCAGCATATACATTTCGACTGGTGCACTCAACCAAATACATTTCTGCAGGTGCACTTTACCATAAACATTTCTGCACGTGTACTTAACCATATACATTTCTGCAGCTGCACTCAACCATAAACATTTCTGTAGGTGCTCTTAACCATAAACATTTCTGCACACACACACACACACACACGCACACGAGTTCAAGCAATACCACACACACACACAAAAAAAAAACCCCGAAGGGAATCCTTTAATAATAATACATTCCAATACCTTCATCAAATTAAGTGTGCAACAAGTTGCCCCCACCCGGGTTACTCACACTCGCCATCTCTCACATCGCGTTTATACAATCGCTATTAATTTATATTACGTCCTGTACAAGCGCACTATGAAGCCCATTAAAATATACCCCCAAAACCGGCCAGTTATTACTATGATGCTGTTAGCCTCGCTGTCACGACACACAAAATATTATATCCAACATCGACGGTGAAAAAAAAAAAAAAATAAAAAAAAAATGGGGAAAATCATATCCCAACTTTCAGTTACTCTCTGACGATGGAAAACAAACAATAGTTCACAACCACCCCAGGTTTTTTTTTTTTATTCTATTTTTTTTTGTATTTCATTTTTTTCTTTGGGGGGGGGGTGAGGGGGAGGTGGAAAAAAGAAAAGAAAAGAAATAAACACACGTGAAAGTAAAAGGGCTTAATCTCTTTGGCACCGGGGTACGACCCTTGACCACGACGGCGCGACATGTGTGCCATGATGGTACGACCCTGGACCACGAAGGTAACGACCCTTCAGCACGACGGTACGACCCTTGAACACGACGGCACGACCCTTCTGGTCAAGAGCCAGCCCACCGTAGCCCAAAGGGAGAGAGAGAGAGAGAGAGAGAGAGAGAGAGAGAGAGAGAGAGAGAGAGAGAGAGAGAGAGAGAGTGGGGGGTGGAGAGGGGGTTTAATGAAACAAGTCACTCGTAGTCATTTTGAAGTTAAATCAAGCAAGAGACAGAGAGAGATGCACATCCGTCCAAAGTCGGGGGCAAGTATGTAAGTCCAGCAGCCAGGCAGCAACCGAGAGAGAGAGAGAGAGAGAGAGAGAGAGAGAGAGAGAGAGAGAGAGAGAGAGAGAGAGAGAGAGAGAGGAGGGAGGGAGGGGTGGTGGTGGTGTGGAGGGGGGCTCCAGGGACAGAGGCTGGCACGAGTTAATTGGTACATGTAACGCCTGAATTTTGCATCTCTGGACTGTGCCAGAGCGAGGGGGAGGGAGGGAGGGGAGGGGTCGGCCCTGGCTCTCTGCCTGCCTCCCATCCGTCACGTGACTCCCTCCCAACCCCGCCGCCCGCCCGCCCCCCACCACCACACACCTCCCTTTCCCTCTACTGCTCTCTCTCTCTCCCTCCCTCACTGCCTGCCTGCCTGCCTGTCTACACCCTCACAGACCTGCAGCAGTTCATATGCAGGGGAGGGCTTGCTTTCTCGCTCTTTTTTTTTTTCTGTTGGGGGGGGAGAGAGGAAGGGGGTCCTCGGGTTTGTCCCGGTCTCTGTTCCGACTGACTTTTTAAAATGTAGTATATTTTCCACCCCCTCCCACAACCCCCCCCCCCTGACGGTAACCGGTTTCCATGGAATTCGAAATGAATTCGGGGGGGGGGGGGGTGTGAGTGGGTGTGGAGAGGGGGTTTGTTTTTTGACTGGATTTTAGTCGTGGGGGTTATGTGGTGTGGTGTGTGGGGGAGAGGGTGGGTTATGTGGGAGGGAGTAAATGGCGTCATGTACCGATCATCAATCGCTAATTCTGGAAAAAGGGGAGGGGGTGGGGGTGAGGAGAAAAGGGGGGCGGGTGTACTCTTAAAAAATGTAAACGCCCACGGTCGTGCAATGACAAGTGACGGCGTGTGTGTGGAGAGTCGGGGCGGGCGGGCGGGCGCACGCACGCACGGTACGGTCGCTGGACGAGGCGCGTCAAAGTGATATGAATTTTTTTTTTTTTTCCCCTCCAGGAGCCGATGCGTCTCGTAACGGCCCGGTCCACTCCCCCTAACACCCGACGCGTCCAGCGACGCCCGTAACACTCCACACACCCACACATAGGTATACACACACACACACACACACACATAGGGTGTTTCCCTCTACATGATGGAGGGTTTATATACAGCCGGAGGAGACTCGAGGGCGTGGTGCAGCGAGGCGAGAGGGCGTAATAAACGGAGGGTCTTTATGGAGCGAGTATGGCGGGCGTCGTGAGGGGGGTGACGGGCCTCCAGTGTACAAAATGCAGGAGGTACAGGCACAGGAGGCTGTGTCCCCCAGGACGGTCCAGCACCAACCTCCCTCCCTCCTCCCTCCCGCCCACACACACACACACACGCTCTACCCTCCCCAGGCCACACCATCCAACCCTACTACTCCATATATATATACCACCACCCCCGCCCGCACACCCGTCTAGTCTCCCGCCGCCCCTACACATCCACCAACCAATACACACACACACACACACACACACACACAGCATACACTTAACAGCACACGAAAGCGTAAAATACTGCTTGATAAAGTTCAAGAAATGGGGCCCCATGAGTGTACAACTCCCTCCCAGCACAGTACCAATAGGTAATCACACAGATGATGTACACGTCTGTACACACGTGTACAGTGAAGGGGAGGCAGCCTTCATAATATCTCACAAATGGGAACACCAGTAATGCCATACAGCACCATCAAAATTACCATCACATCCTTGTCACATTTATCAATTATTGTCGCCCAACTATTACCAGGTACCACATATACACAGCCTTGTCATTACCTTTCTGAGTGATCATCATAAACATATATACATCTACTTCGAGGTCCGGCAGATCAAGCGAGGGTGGGGTAGCACTTCAGGGGCTTGGTTTTGTAACATTTCTGGAGGGGGGTGTAGGTGGCTGGCTGAGCTAAAGCCTCCCCTATGCATGTCGTGCATGATTCAGGCACGCGGCGCGCAACCCTTACAGTGCTGTTAAGTTCTGTCTGACGGAATACCGTAGCCAAATCAGGGGGACAGTCACTTCTGCGAGAGCGAAATCCATTTCTCTTCGAGCGTTTTGGACAGACATGGTCGTCGTGTGGCAGCGTCCTGTTCCTCAGTCAAGAGAGATGGTAAATTCCTTACCTCACTTGATGCTCTGAGGAAGATTAGATGCCGTGGCTGGTGTCTAATCGAGTCTCCTCACTACACAGTAAACAAACAATGCTACACTAAGCCATGGAAATATTTCCACACACACACACACACACACACACACACACGTGCGCGCGCGCGCGAAAGGCGATGAAAAGCAAGGAGTAAATGCGTGAACATACAAGGGGACCTTGACAGTCAAGACTTCAAAATTGGTCTGATACATGGTGGATAAAATTCAACCCGAGTAATTAATAACGACGGGTCACAGATAAATAAGGCCTCCATATGACTATCATGTAGCAGGAAATAAGGTGCAGGAATGTGTGGGTAAGCAAGAGAAAGACTTGGGAGTCAAACTCGTTCGTAAACCTGTTCACATCCTCCATAAGGCCAAAACTAGTCTTCGCTTCTCAAGTTTGATCATGGCGCTCATAGAAGCACAAATGGTTCAGAGAGAAGGTCCAGAGAAGGGCAACAAAAATGGTACCAGGATTAAGAGAGATGAGTTCAAGGGAACCGCTAGATAAAGATATTTGACCACAATGGAAGAGAGATGAGTGAGGGGTGACCTGACCAAAAACTTTAAGTTTCTAAACCAGATTGATAACGCAGATAGAGAACAGTTCTTCGAAAGAGTAAAGATAGAACAACCAGAGGACGTAACACGAAATTAAGAAAGAATCTTGTTACAAAGAATGTAAAGAAGTACTTCTTATCGCACAAGTGTGGTGGTTGAACGAGTTAAACTGAACGAGGGCATGGCAAACGTGGACAGCGGAGAGACGTTTAGTAAGTTGAAAGATAGTTAGAGATTGTGCGAGTGATGGGGCCCCATGAGTATACGACTTCCTCCCTTCAGAGTAACGGATAAATAATAACACCACACACACACACACACACACAGAAGAGAACATCCTTATACCATGATGTGGGACCTGTGTGCTTCCGTTAAAGACGGTGTGGGCCCAGTACACTCTTTACACCAAAGGGTGACGCCTAGTGCCTTCCTTATACTAAGATATGGGTCCAGTGCACTTCCTTATGACAAGATATGGGCCCAGTGTACCCCTGTGTGACCCGGTGTAGGCTGAGTGCACCCGCTGATACCACTGTGAGGGCCTGGTCCACCTCCCACCACTGACTACTGTGAGCCGACCTCCCTCCACTAGCTGCTGTGTGAGCCACCCACCCACCAACTGCTCTGCTGTGTGAGCCAACCACCCACCACTGGCTCTGCTGTCCGTCCTACAACCACTGGCTCTACTGTGTGAGAGCCGACCACCCACCACTGGCTCTGCTGTGTGAGAGCCGACTACCCACCACTGGCTCTACTGTGTGAGAGCCGACCACCCACCACTGGCTCTGCTGTGTGAGAGCCGACTACCCACCACTGGCTCTGCTGTGTGAGAGTCGACCACCCACCACTGGCTCTGCTGTGTGAGAGCCGACCACCCACCACTGGCTCTGCTGTGTGAGAGCCGACTTCCCACCCCTGGCTCTGCAGTGTGAGAGCCGACCACCCACCACTGGCTCTGCTGTGCGAGAGCCGACCTCCCACCCCTGGCTGCTCTCCTTCCACCACCGGGCAGTGATGCAACACAACACACGTCATCAAACTCGATAATCCAATGTTATTATCCATAATCGAGGAGAGGGCAATTCATTATTGGCCGTGGACGCGGACACACGAGTGACATGTATAAATTGTACAGCCGCTGACACGGAGCGCCCGGCCGGCTGTAAATAACACGCCGTTTCATAATCTGATGGAAGGTCATAATTATTATTCTTTACATTATCGATGAATCTATTCAAACACGCTGACAAACACGTGCATATAACAACGGTCTGAGTGTGAGTGCTACGTATTCTTAAAAATGTTTGGTGTATATATATATATATATATATATATATATATATATATATATATATATATTGGAAAGGATCACAATTTTGCGCGTGATCAAGATATTCCTGTTATATTTCTCTCTTGTGTCTCCCCTGATGATGTGATTATTACACGAAAAAGCACTTAGGTACTTTTCGTGTTTCATTTTCCCTGTGGACTCATAGGAATATATATATATATATATATATATATATATATATATATATATATATATATATATATATATATATATATATATACACACATATATATATATATATATATATATATATATATATATATATATATATATATATATATATATATACTTTAGTCAGTGGTACACAGTTATCTTTCTGAGCGGGGCCAACTGTTCTGTACGATGTTACACCTAAACTGGGGAGACAATTATCTCTACCCGGCACAGAGAGAGACTGCAAAACGAGATGAGAATAAAGTGCAACAATTAAATAGCTGAAGCGATACATCTTCCTGTGGGTAAAGACTTTGCTTCCAAGACTAACCGATAAATCACCTACCATGAATTTCATATGCAGCAGTTAGACGAATATGTTGGCTTAGTTTTACCACTTCAGTAAAAGCATTACCACTTCAGTAAAGGCATTACCACGTCAGTAAAAGCATTACCACGTCAGTTAAAGCATTACCACGTCAGTTAAAGCATTACCACGTCAGTAAAAACATTACGTCAATAAAAGCATTACCACTTCAGTAAAAGCATTACCCAGTCAAAACCATTGCAATTTATCCTAGAGAAGAATAACGCCAGTGCTAGTAGGAAAAAAAAAAAGGAGACAAGATACCAATGCTGTAAATTTCTTTTTTTTCCTGCAATATAAATTGAAACTACACCTACACAGCGAACACTGGAACTGTTCTGCGAGTGTCAACCGCTAACCTGTTCATACACTGTAACACAAAATGTTACCACCACGTCAATCCTCGCAGTGTACCCAAACTTTAAACACTTCGAGTGTTCCTACAATAGTACAATCATTCAATTTCTTCCTACAGTGTATACAATCAATATTTTTAAACTATAGAATTGAAACTGTTCCCCAAAATATGCCTAAACTAACTCTATAAACACAAATTACTCCTAAATCTAGTTCAGAAGGTTCAAAACGACATGTACTTTAGTCCTTTGTTCTTAACGCTACCTCTCTAACGCGGGAAATGGCGAATATGTATGAAAATAATAACAATTCAAACGTTTCTATTCATAACCAAAGGTGGTTCTGGTAGTCTCATGTACACTTCTCTAAACAAAGACCAGTTTTCATATGAATACGTCAGTAAACATGTATACCTGTAAACAGATAAATAAATGACGCACAGAGACAGTCTGACAGACACATGGATACATTAGCAGATAAGAAACACACAAAACTGAGCAACGGACGCATTCATACTCCTCTTACAATTACATGGAAATAACACACAGTACTGCGCCTACCACATCTTCAAAGCCAGCCAACCAACCGTGTGCTTCCAAGGCCCACCTTATCTGAAATATTCTACAAACAGATCCATCAGGCGTACTCTAACTTGATGAAAAAAGTAATCAGAGATTACAACACAAATTCATACAGGTATTCACGCTGAAGTAAATCTCTGAAGTTGTTAGAATAATGGAAAAAAAATACCTCATCTTATCCAGGTCATGATGTTTCGGACTCCCCGACCCGTTCTTTCGTGGCACTAACGATTTCGGTCTCGGATACTCTGCTAGGATCGACCTCCCCCACACACAAAACATCACCAAAGATAAAAAAAAGGCAGTCAAAGTCCTTTTTAAGCCCTAGCCAATCATCAACATCAGGTTTGGAGCCAACTTATTTCATGCGATAATCATGCAATCCCTCATAAATGAGCACCAATAAACTCCAAACAACCGTTCCTCGTAAACTATCTCGCTTATATCGTTTCACGCCTTTTTTTTTTTTTCTCCCTCCCCTCCTCCACCTGAAGCGGCAACATCTTGCTCAACATTTGCCCCAGCACCTCAGTGTTGGCTGAATAAATCATGGTGCAGCTGGGCATGTCAATATTCAACGGTGCATCAATATTTCACCAAAAATGTCGACACCATTTCGCACACTGCACACATCAACATACATCTTAAAATCTTCCCGTGTCGGTTCTCGGCTGCAAACCCCATAGCCTTTGGTTGATGCATCAGTCTTTTGAAGAACATTCACCTTCTCCAGAAGGTCTCAGCCTTTGACATCAATCTTCTGAAGTTACGACCTCTCTGCTCAAGGCCTCCTCACTGAAGACATCAATCTTCTGATGTTACGACCTCCCTGCTCAAGGTCTCCTCACCGAAGACATCAATCTTCTGATGTTACGACCTCCCTGCTCAAGGTCTCTTCACCGAAGACATCAATCTTCTGATGTTACGACCTCTCTGCTCAAGGCCTCCTCACCGAAGACATCAATCTTCTGATGTTACGACCTCCCTGCTCAAGGCCTCCTCACCGAAGACATCAATCTTCTGATGTTACGACCTCCCTGCTCAAGGCCTCCTCACCTGAAGACATCAATCTTCTGATGTTACGACCTCCCTGCTCAAGGCCTCCTCACCGAAGACATCAATCTTCTGATGTTACGACCTCCCTGCTCAAGGATTCCTCACACTTTCACTGCCGACGTCAACCTTCCGATGACATCAAAAACCTTGGCTATTCTACTACCGGCATCAATCCTCCTGGTGAGAGACCTTCATCCCTCACTGAACACGTCAATCTTTTGATGGCATCAGCCTCCTGAAGGAGAGAACTCATACCTTTACTGATCATCAACCATCTTCTGAAGGCCTGAGGCTTTTGCTTAGGGCATCCATCTTCGGGTGATGGCCAAAAGATCTGCGAAAGACATCAATTTTCTGGAGACAGCAACTCTCTGGAGAGAGAGTGTCTGGCTCTTTGCTTACGCCACTGACATTCTACGAAATACATGATAAGCACTTGCCCCACATCAACATTTGCATACCAAGCCGTAAGTGCGAGGTTTATAAGTAAAGCCTTGGGTAAAAAGTGGTTATAAGTACAGCCTTAGAGGAAAAGTGAGATGACATGTATAGCCGCGAGGGAAAAGTTAGGTCGTAAATACAGCCTTGGTTTCAGAAAAGTGAGGTTTGTAAGTGCAACTTCGGAAGACGAGTCAGGCTTTAAGTAAATAAAGCCTCGGATGAAAAGTGGGGTTTTAAGTATGGCCTCGGCGGAACAAAGAGGTTTTAAGCACTGAGGTGCGTCTTCTTTATCTATCTTTCCAGTCTGGCCATCAAGCATTCTACGCACAACTAAAAAAATTTGCTCCAACTAACCTCAACAACAGCTGTTTCCAGCACCATAACAGCGGGTTCTATAAATGCAATAATGCAAACGCGCGGAGAGGAAGACTTGGCATACAGCATCTGAACCCCTCAAGGTAAATCGAACACTTTCCAACGCGGATCAAGCAATATGTTGACATGAGCGTCGTGTTCCCGCGTTCTCTTTGTCACAACCGCATGTGTCGATAACCTCGACGCATTACACTTCTCCCATGTCACCCCGCGCATATGCAAAGTACATAGCACATTCACTGATGGTGTACATGGTATACATAATTTTTTTTCCAACACGGGTTGGCGGTACAGAATTGTGGAATTAGTTCCAATATAGGAGGAGGCCCGGTAAATAATGCAGTTTAAATCCTTGGCTGGGGGAGGAAGGAGGGGGGAGGTGAGAGAGTGTCTGTGGGCCGTCATGTCGTCACGTTTTCTTTGACCGGTCCTCCGCCAGGAGTGCTTGTGGGCAGACTACTTCATCATGCAACGTATCAAAGCGACACGTTTATGATCACGTCCATTTCCGCTGCCCTGCCTAAACCACTGCCGGGTATTGCATTGGCCTCGTTGCTCTGGCTCACAGTGCGACGCATCGACACGCGTGTAGGGCCACGAAGGGAGGCAAAAATAAACAAACACGGGCAGCAAGACGTATCACTAATGGATGAAAAATTAAGTAATGAAGTAATGATAGATACAGAGCGTGGAAGCACGGAATGAGGCGAGGTGTTCGCCTCTTCTCAACCTTGCAGTGTGACTCCCAGCGGCAACTCGACACTCAAGGCTGTTCTGAGTAAAAATTTCCGAGTATCTTGTTAGGGACGAAGGTCAATGGTTGTCGCCCGTGTAACGACCAGCACCACGTAGGCTGTAATGTGCCGTGTGCCGGGGGCAACGTAGTTATTGGATGATGGAGGGAGAGAGAAATTTGCACGCGCACACGGACGGACGGACGGACGGACACACACACACACACACACACTAACCCAGGGAAAAGTTCATCGAGAGATGTTGGGATAGAGCATTCACAGGACATAACATGAAATTAAGCAAGAAACTTGTTGAAAAAAAGATGTAAAGCATTGCTTTTATTGAAAAGATAGTGGCGGATGGATGGAATGACAGGGTATGATTAATGCAGACGGCTCACACAGATATAAGTTGCAAGATAGGAGAGAATGTTCAAGAGATGAGGCCCCACGAGTGTAAAATTCCCTCCCCGTACACTACAAACACGTAATCTTACACAGACAGAGGCTTCCATGGTGCAGTGGTGAGCACTGCAGACCGTAATTCAAGCACGGGCCCGATCGGGTTCGAATCCACGGCGCGACAGTCGGCCCACAGACTTTCCAGCTGTTCATCTTCCCCTTGTTACTGGACGATAAATTGGTGTCTGGCTTAAGCTGGTGTGTGTGTGTGCGTGTGTGTGTGTGTGTGTGTGTAATTAACTGCACGGGGTACGAGTTTTAAGCAGATGGGGCACCATCACTTGAATATTCTATATCATACTATATCATGTTCTTCGCCACGTTTTCAGTCATCTAATTCCATCTAGCTACCAAACTCTTACTTCATAAGTACTTCCTCACATCATCTTCCAAGTCTCTCGCATAATTTCATGTTACGTCCTCTGATTGCTCTACCCCTACAGCTACTGAAGAACCGTTCACTCTACGTCTTCGATCTCTTTTTAAGAAAAAACTTAATGGCTGTGATCAAGTCACCCCTCATTCTTTTCTCATCCAAGATGGGCAAATCTAACCCTCTCTCAACCCTGCTACCATGTTTGCTGTCCTCCTCTGGACCTTCTCTACAGCTCTTTGTGCATCTGCAGGCGCGGTGAGCAAACTTGAGAAGCATATTCTAGCTTTGGTCTCTTCTGTAGGATGTGGACAGCTTGCTGAATATTTCCTTACCCATGAACCTGAATACTGCTCTAGTATTTAACAGAAGAAAACTGGTCTATCTAAATATTCTCCAAAGACCTATTGACATCCGTAGGATCTCCTAACGAAAAGGACATCTGGATGTCTTTTAGGCATCCTGACATCCCTCCCTATACGGCCTCCTGACGTCCCTCGGACCTGACATCCCTCATAGGACCTCATGACATCCCTAAGGTCCCTCCCTGACGTCAAGTGTAAAACTAGGAGAGGCCCCCTCAACTCCGCCATCAAGCTGCGAGAGAGAGAGAGAGAGAGAGAGAGAGAGAGAGAGAGAGAGAGAGAGAGAGAGAGAGAGAGAGAGAGAGAGAGAGAGAGAGAGAGAGAGAAGCGGTGCAACAAAGTTTAATTGAGTTGCACCGGTCAATATCCTCAAGACCGTATCCCTCAGCTTTGTTGAGACAGTCCACACTCCCTTCCCAGGTTTACCTGAGCGGTGTACCTGGCTGGGTGTACACTTTACCTGTGCACTGTCCAAGCTGGGTATACCTAGCAGGTTTACCTGAGCATTGTGCCTGGCTGGATGTACACTTTAACTCTGCACTATCCTAGTTGGGTATACCTTGCAGGTATACCTGTACACTGTGCGTGGTTAGGTTTACCTGTTTATTATACCCAGATTTAAGTGTGCACTGTGCCTGGTCAGGATCACATGTGGACTATACATGGTCAGTTTGCCATGTACCCGGCCAGGTTTACCTGTGCACTATACCTAAACCAGGTTTACCTATCCACTGTACCTCGCCTGGTTTACCTTTGATGCACTAGGCCAATTAACAGAACTGGTGCTGGGTCAAATACCAAGGCATCTAAATTTCTAGATGAAGTACCTGTACACCATCCTGTGCTGGCATAACCAGTGAAACACTGAACCAGTGCCACGTTCGGGTAACCCCTTTTCTTTTCACTGCTTCTGTGCACTGTATACTCAACTTCACGTCATTCGAGATCACTACACTTACGTCTTTTTATCTCATTTACCATCTGTAGCTCAACGGAATTCCTACTGTAGATTGTCCTTTTCCTTTCTACCACCTGTGTGTACCATTTCCCCACTCATCCATCTTAACTACCATCTCATTCTCATCTTTCTTTGCTCTCAGATAAAACACCATCAGGACTGCCTCACTATTTAATCCAATTCCATTCCAGTGCCCATGGTATATTCGGAACGCACGTAACAGTAAGCTTCGGGAAGAAAAGAAAAGAAAAAAATGACGTAAGATCCTTGGTATAGTGGCGTCATTGCCCTGTACAAAGTCGCCGTTTCCCGTAATAAATAGACTCAGTGATTTCTGGCTCTCGCTTCTAACATAAATTCTTTTCTGGGTTTCAGTTTGCTATTTTCTGGAATATAAGCTTCATACTGACGTTTACTTTGGCGTAAAAAAAAAAGTTTTTAGTTTTTCATTTTTTTTTTTTTTTTATTTCCTTGGACAAGAGACAGCTCTTCGTTTCACTATTCCACCATTTTGGCTCAGCACCGGACAAATCCCGTCTGCTACACACAGGCACAAGCACACATGCTCACTCTACTTACATGAATGCCTTACAGGACGTGGCAGAAAGACGGAGAGAGAGAGAGAGAGAGAGAGAGAGAGAGAGAGAGAGAGAGAGAGAGAGAGAGAGAGAGAGAGAGAGAGAGAGAGAGAATGCACGTCTGAGAGAAAGCAGGAGAGGGAATGAAGGCAGAGGATGAAAGATCGCACGGCAGGCGGAAGGGAGAAAGAAGGATGAAGGCATGGAACGAATGAAGGCTGGAAGGCAGAGGAAGACACAGAGACAGGGAGGACGGAGATGAAGGCACGGCAAGAGATGACGGTAGGGCAGCACTGAAGAAAACGGAGGCCACAAAATACACTGAGGAGCATAAGACACCGAGGAGCGCGTAGGGTCCAACACCCCTGACTGACTGGGGGAGTAAGGACACTTAACACTAAGCTCACGGCCTCCATGGTCCTAAGTTGCTCATGGGGCAACGTAGAGAGGGAAGAGAAACAACACAAAGAGGCAGAGAGTGAGGATAGACGAGGGGGGTGTAGGGCGGTGGAGGAGCAATGGGAAGGAACAGGGGGAGGACGAGACATGGGAGGGGATGAGAGGGAGGTGGAGACGAGGGAGAAGGTGGAGGGAGGGGGAGGAAGGGGTGTGGAGACATCAAAAAGCGGGGTATAGGATGGAGGAGGCAGGGAAGGGGATAAAGAGAAGTGGAACCAAAGGATGGGACAAAGGGAAAAAGGAGATAAGGGAGGAGGCATAGGGGAGCAGGGGATAAGGGAAGGGAAGGCGTGGGGGTAAGAGAGGCGTAGACAATGGAAAGGCCGGGTGGGGAGGGCGTATAGCAGGGAGCCTCAGCAGTTCCCTCACGCGCCCGGGCTGCAACAAATTGACCACGTGGGAAATAACAGTGTGCAAGGTGCAGCTCCCAGTGACAATATTAATAACCGGGGGTCTTGGGAGAGCCCCACATTCCCCTCCTCCATCCTCCAACGGTGCTTATACGCCGCCTCCAACCCTCGCCACCGGCACCTACCGCTCAGACGACCAGGCCTGCCTCGCTCCCTCCTCCAACAGTGCTTCTACGCCACCTCCAACCCTCACCACCCGCTCAAACGACCAGGTCTGCCCCTCTCCCTCCTCCAACGGTGCCTATAGGCCGCCTCCAACACTCACCTCCTGCACCTCTCGCTCAAACGACTCAGGCCTGCCTCTCTCCCTCCTCTAACGGTGCACATACGCTGCCTCCAACCCTCACCTCCTGCAATTCTCGCTCAAACAACCAGGCCTGCCTCTCACCCTCCTCCAACGGCGTTCATGCGTCTTCTCCGAGCCTCACTGCCGGATTCTTACACCCAAGACATCGCCTTCAGGAAAACTGCGGCATGTGTGATTACGGTGTAGAGAGGAGGGTGGCGCGTGGAGGTAGTGATGCCGGGAGAAGCCAATACTGGAGGAGGCTCACGACGGCGGGAGAGCCTGACCAGGCGAAGGAGAGTGGTGTGAGGTGGGGCAGGGTACTGACTTGGGAGTACTTACGACGAGACTCGGCCACAAGGCATGGCCAGAGAGAGAGAGAGAGAGAGAGAGAGAGAGAGAGAGAGAGAGAGAGAGAGAGAGAGAGAGAGAGAGCGTACCTGCGATGAGATTTTGCCACCGCGGGAGAACGCTGTCACAAGGAACGAGTCGCGCGCGACCTGGGGCCCCAAAGGAGTGACGCTTGACAACCACGGAAGTGTGCTGGCTCCCTCCGCCGCAGCCCTCGCTAATAACCCTCACGATACTCTGGCGGGCAGTCCAGCAAATACACCTCCCTGGTCGGTGGCTCCCTACCACCTCCCAGCGTGTGTGTGTGTGTGTGTGTGTGTGTGTGTGTGTGTGTGTGTGTGTGTGTGTGTGTTGTATGATATTCTGATAATGTATAAGAGTATCCACATCTACCATTATCATACGTACAACAGTAAGGTTATATGGCCACCATGACGGACGTTCCAAGAAAATGACGGACACGCAACAAGGATTCATATTGGGATAGAGCGTCCACCGTATACTGTATGGATAGATGGCATGAGGTGTACAGGTAAGTGGATAGATGAGGTGCCAAAGTAAACATGGATGGATAGAAAATGTGTATGTATGTTTAGAGGGTGACAAGAGAAACAACACGTGGATAGATAAGAGCATGACTGGATGTGTATATATATATATGCCGGTGAAGACGTATGCAAATGATAATGGATATATGACAATGAAGAAGGACAGGTGAGTATCTGTGATTAATGACAACAAGGGTGGACAAAAAACACCAAAGTAAATAGAGATACATGAAATCATGCATACATATTTATGAAGCACATAAGTACGCACGCTACCCTGTGAATTACACTACGAACTGAAAAAAAAAACACCTATCACATGAAAGCACGAACTGCAGGAAATAAAACTGCCAAAAAAAAATGAATGTTAAAACATGGATAAACCAGAGAAAAGATGGCTTCCACAACATAAACAGAATAGGGATAACAATGGCTAGAGTACGGGATGAATGGGAGAACAGGTAAGCGACGAATGGCAACTAGAATAAGGAGAGATATACATACAGATACAAGAGAAGACAGACTGGCAGATGAATAAAAGGAATGGGCATCGAAGTGAACGAATGTGTTAATGTATAGATATAAAAACACATGTGAAGAGAACGGACAAAAAGGCAAATGACAAGACACAATCGTTTTTCTATGAATCGGGGAGCCGAGGACATGCGAACACACGAGACGATAGCATTGAATGCTGAGTACAATGACTCTGAGTTGAGCATATACGAGTTAAGGGGACATGACTCAGTGAAGCAGTGTTGGGGTTGGTGCTAGTGAGGTTTGAAGGCTGGGGCTAGTGACGTTGAAGACTAGGGCTACTGAATCTAAAGGTTGGGGCTAGTGAGGTGGATGGTTGGGGCTGAAGTTTGAAGGCTGGGGCTACTGACGTTGAAGACTGGGGCTACTGAATTTAAAGGTTGGGGCTAAGGAGGTGGATGGTTGGGGCTGGTGAGGTTTGAAGGTTGGGGCTAGTGAGGTTGAAGACTGGGGCTACTGAATCTAAAGGTTGGGGCTAGTGAGGTGGATGGTTGGGGCTGGTGAGGTTTGAAGGCTGGGGCTTGTGAGGTTGAAGACTCGTGAGGTGAAGGCTTCAGGAAAGGTTGGGCGGGAGGCCATAGGCTGACGGGAGACGAGGCTTCTCGCCACCATAGAACCCAAGAAGGAATATAGAGGAGTGTAGCGTGAATCCTTAATGCTGACATGAATACTGCGAGGAGGTACAGAACCATAGAGGGTGGCCCAGGGGACACACGCACCGCCAAAAACATCTATAAGTCAAGGCTACAGTGCACCAGCTGGCCTGGACGACGGCCACCCGCCAAAAACACTGGAAAAGGTGAAGCCTTCGCCAAGGAAATATTGCCACGGCCGCGGGCGCAATATTCACGTAAAATACAATTCCTGTACTGGACAAGGATGATGGGATTTACCGAGAGAGAGAGAGAGAGAGAGAGAGAGAGAGAGAGAGAGAGAGAGAGAGAGAGAGACTAAAGAGGAACGAGAATATTAAAATGGTTTAACGATTGTAGAGATAAAGGATGGGGAGGTAATGTAAGGCATAGGGTTTATGGGTGAAGTGAGAAAACACTAAGCACAGCGTATCAAGAAACAGTGAAAGCGATGGTTGTATGTCACCGAAATAGGTGAAAGGAAAACGATATATATATATATATATATATATATATATATATATATATATATATATATATATATATATATATATATATATATATATATGTGTGTGTGTGTGTGTGTGTGTGTGGCTCCTGAAGAGGGGGGCAGTAATGACGTAGTGGCAATAACGTAACTAAGGTCATGGTTAAGTGCCTGGTGCTGCAGGAGAAGTGGATGGGTCTTCCTCAGTGGGTCTTATCCTTCGTACTGTCTTGGATCAGGTGACGCTGTCGGGTAACTGGAGAAACTGTAGGGTTCAAAGAAAGAAAATAAAAGTGACGCAAAAAAAAGAAGTTTGAGATGAGTATATAATACGAGAGAGGGATTAAAAGGAGTAAATGATGGAGAAGCAAGAGAAAAGAACTTCACAAAATGTAGAAGAGACAAGAAGTAAATATGCATCATAGCACAGATGCAGAAGAGATAAGTATTAAATATGACTATCAGAAAACGGATGGAATAATGTTTTATGATAAAGGATTCAACACTTACATTTAAGTACAGTTAAGTAATGGGTGTAAGATGCCTAAAGACGACTGTTATGTGACTGATGACAGAAAGGAACATGAAGACAAGATCATCACAGATAAGTGTATACACAGACACTGGAGGAGGAAACACGGAGGACTGATAAACGGTACGAGTTGGAAATGATCGATGAATGAGAGGAGGGGAAAAAAATTGTACGAAAATATATAGAGAAGAGCTGAGTTGCACTGGAATGAAGAAGGACAAAAATGGTGCAGAAGTGGAAATCGATCTCTAACCACTGGACATTTTCCCTCCAAGAAGCCTAAAGTCCTTCACCACAACGCCGGGTGATCTGAGAATGTGTATTCAAATCACATCGAAGCCGATACCATGTTTAGATACGTACATAAACCAAAATTTTTCCGCCTCGCCGCTGGCCAGAGTTGGGTAGTAGGGGGTGCAACTTTTATGTTAACATGTAAAATATGACATATGCAGTCAATACGTGTCATTTTGGAGAGAATTGTGAGGCGCGTTTCCTGCCAGGGACGGCTCTGGGGGGGTGAGAGGGAGGCCAATGGTGTGTGGCTGAGGTGGGTGTGTGTGTGTGTGTGTGTGTGTGTGTGTGTGTGTGTGTGTGTGTGTGTGTGTGTGTGTGTGTGTGCGTAATGACCCATCTGTGATGCACGGGGAGGAAACCTTACGCCCGTGGACACATGCTAACATCACACAACCTCTCTTAAACTTCTGCGTGTGGTGGGCAATGCTGACCACTGCAAATTCTCGCCAAATCACGTTCACTATTCGTCACATATAAAGCACTGTTACAACTACAGATGGTCAGCATGGCCAGGTGCATGGTCAGCATGCCCAGCTGTATATGCTCAGCACACAGTTCGCGTATGACTGATCACAAGGGGGTTTCTACGAGGGCCCATCTCACACATAACAGGCCATGAACATCTTGTCAAGGAGACAACACTGCTACATACACTTCATCTCTAGACTAGGGATATAATCACACATGGCCTCCAGAGTGGGAATATCAACACACCTGGCCTCCAGGGTGGGAATATCAACACACCTGGCCTCCAGGGTGGGAATATCAACACACCTGGCCTCCAGGGTGGGAATATCAACACACCTGGCCTCCAGGGTGGGAATATCAACACACATGGCCTCCAGGGTGGGAATATCAACACACATGGCCTCCAGGGTGGGAATATCAACACACCTGGCCTCCAGGGTGGGAATATCAACACACCTGGCCCTCAGCGTTGGTAGTATGGAGGACACACACACACACACACACCAACTTAAGAGCGACGCCAAAATCACGACGAGGTTAAAAAGGGGCCACGGCCCTCAGCACGTACAACACCACACAACCCTAGTTAACACAAGAAATCCAACTTCCTTCCTCCTGCTATACAACACAGCCCACGCAACCCCCAAACACAACACTATACAACACAGCCTCCAGCGCAACACAACCCTATACAACGCAGCCACCAGCGCAACACAACCTGCAACACCCACAACGACCCCCACTGTACAAGGGCTGGTTCCCGTCTTGGGAGAGGCGGAGGAGTTACCTTGAAACTCTTAAGATCCCCGCCGTGCCATCGGGCGGCTGACCTACAGAAATAGCGAAGGCTGAAAAAGAGAACGAGAGAAAAAAACAGCGAGAGAGAGAGAGAGAGAGAGAAAAAAAAAAGGTCCGACCTCAATTATTGAGCGCAGCCTTGGTGTGAGGCAGGGCCCCCCCAACACGCCCCCAGCACACCCCTGCCCTGCAACAGAGGGACAAGAGAGCAAAATGGACGCAAGGGAAATATAAGCGTGTGCAACATGTTGACCCGTGACGCTATTGCAACCTGGGCATGCCAGCCGCCAAGGGATAGGTGGGTGAGAGAGAGGGAGACTCTCTCTCTCTCTCTCTCTCTCTCTCTCTCTATATATATATATATATATATATATATATATATATATATATATATATATATATATATATATATATATATATATATATATATATATATATATATATATATATATACAAATATATATATATACACACACACACACAGAGTGCCAGAATGAATTAAACACAGACACACAGGAAGCCCCACCTCACACCCACAAACCCGTCACACAAGACAAGAGACCAACTGGTACGTTAATGATACTCACGCCCTGTATGTAGCGGCGGCAGGAAGTCAGGCAAACGCACATGGAAAGGAAAGGAAAATGCAGATTAGTAATTCATGCAACGATATAGTTATCAAGTAGTGTGTGTGTGTGTGTGTGTGTGTGTGTGTGTAATTACCTCTGTACTGTAAAGGGTGGGTTTTACATTCGTGGTCCCCCCCCCCCATCTTGATTGTATGTCTCTATATACATATATGTAATAACAACAGCAACATAATAATAACAACAACAAAGATAATAATAATAATAATAATAATAATAATAATAATAATAATAATAATAATAATAATCAACTGTCAATTAAAAGCGGCCAATGGCTGAGAGTTTATCGAAGGGTTCGATGCGGTCGTGTGGTGCCGAACTGTAACTCTGTGGACGCGGGATCTCACGCGGCAGGAGGAGACGGTGGTGGGTAAGATGCTGCAAGGTAACTGCTTGAAGAGAGAGAGTTGGGAGCGCCTCTTGAAATCTAGTGGGACGGATGATGATTTTTCCCCAAGCCCGTTTCTACACCTTTTCCACAAGCTCCTGTTCATGGGTGGGTAGGGAGGAGGAGGAGGAGGAGGAGGAGGAGGAGGAGGAGGAGGCTTTTGTTGATGGGTGGATAGGGAGGAGGAGGAGGAGGAGGAAAAGCAAGCTGGGAAGACTGTATAGATGTTCTGAGACGGGAGGTAGCATTGCACAAGTGTACGTGATGAATGCGTTAAGATCCCACTCCTTAGTTTTCCACGGAATAAAGAACTGAAACTGAACTGACACAGTTTTAAGATGCTCGCCAACACGTGTGGTGCTTTATAACCTATAAGAGGGTTGGAATGCAATATCACACGGACCATTGTCAACGGGTTGATATACATATATAACTTCAGATCCATTCAAACAGGAAAATCAATTGTCTTGCAATATTCAATACTCTTACCATACTAACCCATTCTGTCTAACTTTAATATAATTCTTTTTACGAAGTTAGAATAAAGAAAATGTTAGTCTAAAACCTATCCTGTGTGTGTGAGGCCGAGTCTGTACAGCCCAAAAGGCGGCGAAATTCTGTTGGCAGCAAGAGCAGGATCGCCCCATAGTACACGCTGAAATCGCAGCCATTTTTAGAAAATGGGTCGTACGCTCCGCAACCAATGAGGCCAGAAATGGAGAAAATGGGCCTCAGTATTTCCCGGCGGGGCTATATTAAAGGGTCCGTAGTTGTACCAAATGGCCTTACTGTACCTGCTGTAAGTCAATCTATTCTTAACCTGACCTTCATATTTAATGGCTGAAAAAGTAGGTCAAAGGAGGTCACAAGGTCACACGGATCAAGGGGTGCCAAAGGTATATTTTCCAGAGAAAGGATGCAACTGTATACAGAGTTAAATGAATGTATGAAATGATACATCAAAAAAATTGTATTCTTTCACTTTACCCTCAACCGAGGAAACGAAGACTGGGGGAAAACGTGATGAACCACACATCAAAAATTGAAGGTAAACTCGCGATGACACACGACAGTCTTATAGTCAGACTCGACTTCACAAGCACCTACCAGGGACAGAGAACAGCGTCAGAAGGGACAGGAGGAGGAGGAGGCATGTCTTCAGCGACAGAGTTAAGGACAGGCAGAGCAAAATCAACGATGGTGAAGTAACTGGAAAGAGCACTGGGGATCTCAACAGCCTACACGATAGGAGCGCAAAGCCGTGGCCCTACGTGTGCACAGCTTCCTCTCTGTGTGGGCAAACAGGTAATAACACACACACACACACACACACACACACACTGCACACGTACACACATATATAAACATAGACAATGAGTATAAAAGCCAATTCGAGTTCATGACACGATAATATTCAAATTCAAATACCTGACAAGCAATGAATCTTGCTTATACATATATAAAATACAGGCACGTATGCGCAATTTGCTTTTAACAATCATCCCACGAAATCAGTGTCACCTGAGATCATGCTTTGTAGCTGAACACTACGAGTGTTCCAGTCCACATAATAACTATCCTCTCCATCACTACAAGCATTGTTGCATCTACAATTACATCTTCCACACAAAATACGAAGGAAATAATAGCAAGCAAATGCATAATAATTTGGTGTTTTTCATCATATATATATATATATATATATATATATATATATATATATATATATATATATATATATATATATTGTGTGTGTTTGTGTAGAGGTATACTAAGGTATATGAACATCTCAAAGGCCATGAAGTCATGGATCGCTTGGCAAGGCAAAATACACAACATCGACACTCTCACGTCAACAAACACCCTGTATATCAGCGTCCCATACCCTAGTGGTGGGAGAGTACAACACTGTGGGTACACTCCGGAAGGAGAGGTGATGAGTACTTCTACTGGAGCCGATGGCATTAAAATGTCTCCGGACGATGAAATGGCGAGGGTTAGTGATGGGGAATGGGTAAATATGAGGAAGTAAAGGAAAATATATGAATGATGATAATGAAGGGTGACAGTAAGCAGCGTGTGAGGCACAGTGAGGGAAGAGCAAGCAAGAGCTGGGAGTGTGGTGGTGGCTGTGGCTGTGGTGGTGGGTGCCGCAGGGTGAGTGTCCCCATGGAGAGGATCAATCAAGTGATAGCCAGCTGGCGGGTCACCACACCCTGGGCGGCTATCATATCAATTATCGGGTGCTCCTCCGCCGTAATCAAATAACTCGGCAGGTAGTGCCCACAAGAAGGTCCACCTCCGCGTTCGATAAGAAATTGAAACAGAAGAAAAAGGACTGAGCCAATTGAATGGCAGCCAGACCGACGGGACGATATGCAAAGTGTTTACGTCTGGGGGTGTAGACCAGGGACGTCCCTGGCGGGCTGGCCGGCTGCTGTTATTAACATTAGCAGGAGGGGGTGCCAGCCTCGACTCATGCCTGCCCCCTGCCCCACCCAACCCACCGTCCACCTGCCTCATCTGCCACCTGCCTCATCCTCTCATCAACCTGCCAGCCACCTCACCCTCCCACCAACTTGCTACCTGCCTCACCCATCTACCAACTGTCCCACCTAGCCCTAACCAACCACCACCTGAAACGTGTGCCACACCCATCTACCACCCGTCCCACCTATCTGCCACCTGCCCCCATCCATCTACCACCAGCCTCACCCATCTACCACCTCTCCCATCCATCTACCGTCTATCCCATCCATAAACCAGCCGCCTCATCCCGCCCCACCCCCAATTCTCTTTCTACCATCCTAACGAGCTACAGCTCAGCCTTTGAGTGCCAGTGTAACTCTGACGGTCAGTAAGAAAATAAAGACGACGAGGAAAACCAAAAAGGGAAAACGACACGACCAGCTTAACAGTGGAACACATGAAGTATGAATAGAGCAACTCTAATCATTCAGTAAAGAGAGAAAAACACAAGGATCTGCTAAGACACCCACCCCAACCACCCTCAAAAATGAAAATAAAAAATCTAAATATTACAAAATATCGCGCGTCTTTAGCCAAACGCTCCCCGTAACAGCGATATCTTCCTTACTCACGCCACAAATAATGGATCAAAACACGAAAATAGATAATCCAGTACTAAAGTAACCGACCTCTGTGTAACAAGCGGCCGGATGATGTTACAACGGCCATAACGAGATCTTAATGTAAAGAAAAAATGGAAATATTTTTCTTCTTGCGATCGAGTTATTAGAAAAACCTTAAAAGGATACAATACCTTTGCCAGGTGTCCTTTGGCAATTGATGTTTTCCCACGTAACCACCCCCCCCCCCCCCCTCTCTCTCTCTCTCTCTCTCTCTCTCCCAAAGCTGCAACACCGACCGTCTCTACCCTCACCTACCAACGACACCCATTAGCCTCTCCCGCTACAGCCTTCCACCCACCTCAACCACACAAGCTCTCTTTCCCACCTGCCCGGTCCTCCACCCGACCTCCTAGCTGCGCCTCAGCGCCACCACCAACACCTACCTCAAGCACCAGCCTGCCATCGCCTACCATCCCTCACCCACCAAACACTAAGCAGGGCCTGAGCCCCTGGCAGGAGGGCCACGATCCCCCTTGAACCTGACTGTAGTCTCTAAAGCAGGAAAAGTGGCGCACTCAGGGTAGTGGAGGCATTTGACCCTGAATACAGGTAATTACCGTCAATAATAATAATAATAATAATAATAATAATAATAATAATGATAATAATAATCCAACGGTTTATCACGGGGATGGTGTTAAAGAGTCCGAACACAAAATACTGGGGTGAAAATCTATCTATCACAGATTATGTTCGCAATTTAGTTGGGTTGGGGGGTGTGTTCTCGTCCACGCTCTACAGGAGACCAGATGGGTGCGACGCGACTGTGTACTCAAAGAGCAGCTCAAGACAAGAGGGATCTCGAGAGGGAGGAGGTGAAGGTGGTGATGTTGGTCCAGTGGCAACTTTCCAGTCATTTGAATGAGGATCACGTGAAGGCTGGTGTGAGACGGGAGGACTGGTGTGTTGAGCGCCTCTTGGCTCATGCTGTTGAGGGGATCAAAGACAATCTTGCACGCCTTTTCCTGCGCTTTTTTTTTTTTTTTCTCCAGTGGCCTCTGTTGTGCGATGGACAGGAGGGAAGAGCAAATGAGGGAGACATAAGTGAGTTTTGGAAGCATTAAAGTTATGCACAATTTGCAAGGTTTAACAGAAGGGAATCCAAGTGTCTTGAGTCTACGATAAAATGTTGACACGATATCTGGGGAGGGGACACTTGATGATGGCTGCGATGTGATCCATCCAACTTGCTTTACCGTCCAGTGACAACCGAGAAGTTAGGAAGGCTGGACAACTTGGTAGGGGGGGGGGGCGGCTTGTGAGACAGTAAGGGGGCGGGACATGGGTGAAGGCGAGGCAGGGGTGCATGACTAGTCTTGGTTCGGTGGATGGCGCTGTGGTTCGGCGGAGGTCCAGTTGTGGAGATCGTGTTGTTGTGTGTGTGTGTGGGGGGGGGGGGGGGGGAGCAGTTGTATACGCAGCTAGGCTGTGTCCCGGGGGTAGATAGCGTCCCCAAAGAACGGGGCCGTGTCCCGGGGCATGCTGCGTCCCTAGAGAGCGGGGTCGTAACCCGGGGCAGGCAGCGTTTCCATAGAGCGGGGCCATACCCCGGGGAAGGAAACGTCCACAGACAGCAGGGCTGTGTCCAGGGATATGCAACGCCCCCAGAAAGCAGGGCTGTGTCCTGGGGCAGGCAGCGCCCCCAGGGCGCGGGGCCGTATCCTGGGACAGACACCGTCTCCAGAGACTGGGGCTGTGTCCCAGGATAAGCAGCGTCCCTCGAGATGCGGGACTGTGTCCCAGGGCAGGCATCGTCCCCCGAGAGCGAGGCCTTGTGCTACAAGAGATGGCCGTGGTGGTACAAGGGTGTGCACTCGGCGAGCGGCCGGTACCTACACTTGTCAACAGGCACCTTACAGGGCGCCACAGGCTGGTACAAGAGGCCCCCCCCGTGCTCCACACTGTCTAGGCTGGCACCGACACGCATCCGCACCCGCCCTCACTGAAGTGGTACAACGCGTGGCACCAGCCCGACACATGATAAGCGAGGCGCGTAACATACTGTCTAGCGAGGGTGTCGCCCTCCTCACTGCCTCACCAGACCGACTAACTCACACCCCTAACCTCCTCCTCCCTCTCCTTCCTGCTATCTGCCTCACGACCCACTGGTGTGAGCCATCAACACTCACTATCCACTGGTGAAAGCCAGTGACACCATCCCATTAATGAAAGCTATTAATGTGTACACACACACACACACACTTATCACGTTGACTCCCTCCTCACCGCCATCAAATCTCAACGCCATCTCCACACAAGCAGTGACGACTTATTCCACTTGAACGAGTCAACTGACAGCAAACCTCCAACTTACATCTAAGGCAGAGGCAATCCCCAGGTCACTGCTCTCCCTCTGTAATATAAAGCTGCTTAACATTACTACAAAATTTAGCGCTGAATTAAACTGTATTTATCATATGTTTTGTCTCCAAGGACTGCAGATCAATTCAGCTCTATAAAATGGATCTCAAATTAGTAATTGTAAGTTATCATTGAAAATATGGAAATATGTTGAATATATATGACACACACGTATTCAAAAGATCATTAAATACGATATGAACGTAATTACCACACACACAGGGGATGTGTCTTTACGTAAAATAATTCAACACTAACGAGTCTTACAGGACTCGAAGCAAGAAAGTGCTGTAACGATATTGGTTTAAAATCCCACTACCTCTGTGGGGATCACAAAATCGGGGTTGGTCACCAAACCAGCCATAAGAGACTATTTCTAAAAAAACACAAAAGACGATTTCGAGAAGAGATAAAGTGAATCGGATCTCGCGATGAGAGATACCTTGCAAAACTCTCTGCCAGCTGTCCTCATAGACCAGCAGGCCATCATCAATCACACGACCTGCGTAAAAAAAAAAAGGGGGAAAAAGAAAAGAAAAAAAAAAAAAAGAGAAAAATTCGCGACAATCGTTGACACAACAAGCAATAATCATCCATATCAAAATTCTCGTATGGCAGCAGTTGGGTATCATTAACAGAGGGGGTTAATGGGTAATAACAGGCGCCGGGTTAACAACGGCAGCTTGTTTAATGACGCTGCCCTGGGCAACAACACTGTGCACCTGTTAAATCACTTAACACGCAAGCGCCGTGTCCAGAACACTGCACATCACTGTAATTATATGACGTACGTAAATTTCATTAAAAAAAGAAAAAAAAATCCGACCGAGAGCCCAGATTCACAGCAGGTGTCCCGGCAATTACCCAATATTAATGTCATCACATGTAATTCCATTTTACAATAGAAAAAAAAGAAAATTCTGTATCGTGAATAAATGAAATGACAAATCTTATTCACTTTGACATAAATTCAAGGGTAAAAAAAAGTTGAAAAGAAATGAATTACTGCAACGAGTCTCTATTTTTTGTACATGATACATAACAACGATTTTCGTTTTCTTTTTAATACTCGATCGCCGTTTCCTTGAGTGAGCGCGGTAGCGGCAGGAACAGACGAAGGAAGGCCGCATCCGGAGGCTCAAATTCATTCTCTAGCTATCATGTGTAGCGTGTGTGTGTGTGTGTGTGTGTGTGTGTGTAACAATGACACTGAACAAGTCATTCGGGTCGGAGTTCATGTCAAAAGCTCTTGAGTTCTTACACAAACAGTGACGTGGAATGGCGCCTACTGTGTGTGTGTGTGTGTGTGTGTGTGTGTGTGTGTGTGTGTGTGTGTGTGTGTGCGCGCGCGCGCGCGCGACCAAGCCTCAAGTACATGAATGAATAGGAATATAAATCACAACCGAAGCGATGAATAACCGGAAAGATAATCACAAAATGAGAGGAAAGGGTCGGCCTATTACAGCGTATAGACACGAGGAGGTATGATGGTGGTGTGGTCGAAGTGGGCGGAGTGGGTCAGGGAGCGGCGTCGCGTCGGGGGCCAGCCAAAGCACCACCACCAGCAGCAACAGCAGCAGCAGCCAAGGCTATACTACAGGCCCGGGCCACACACACCCCCATGCATCATCAACACGGTGTACGTCCCCGCTATCACTTTGTTAACACCTGCCAGCCGACAAGATACTCACCAATTGGTACCCAGCCACATGCATCATATCCTCCTCCTCCTCCACACAAGTAGACACACACACACACACACACACACACACACACACATACACACACACAGACACAGACACAC
Organism: Panulirus ornatus; assembly: GCF_036320965.1. NCBI lineage: Eukaryota > Metazoa > Arthropoda > Malacostraca > Decapoda > Palinuridae > Panulirus > Panulirus ornatus. The sequence continues at coordinate 22,443,764 of NC_092255.1, read as the reverse complement.
ACACACACTTCTCCACTTCTTGACCACAACTGATACTATGCCATCAGCGAACATGACATTGTACCTTGGAAAAGGCATAAAGAAAAACAAAACAAAACAAAAAAAAAATGACCAGGTCATGCAAAGCCCCTATCGTAACCGGTGACCTTTCAGCCATGTAACCAAGAGAGGCTGTTGACTGTAATTAACCTTGACCTTTGACCTGCGACCGACAAGGTGACGGGGTCATCATTTTACTCTGCATGAAGGTCAACATAGCACGGCACAAGCTGGTGTTTATTCATCAAATGCAATTCAGGCAAACGTGGTGAACCAATTTGGTAACAATCTATCCTGGGACCCGTAAACCAGTCTATCCTGGGACCAGTAAACCAATCTATCCTGGGACCCGTAAACCAGTCTATCCTGGGACCCGTAAACCAATCTATCCTGGGACCCGTAAACCAATCTATCCTGAGACCCGTAAACCAATCTATCCTGAGACCAGTTAATAAATCTATCAGGGGATCACAAACCAATCTATCCTGGGACCCACAAGCCGATCTATCTTCGGACCCGTGAACCAATCTATCCTGAGACTCGTAAACCAAGAGCCATCTAGATAACGTCCAACTTCCATATTTGATGTTTCATCTATTGATCTTCACTGACCTTGACCTAGGCTCCAACGACTGTCGAATAAAAGGTCCATTATTTCGGTTCTGCACTCCTCGCCTACATCCCAGATGACCTCCCAAGGAAAAAGACCTGGTTTATCCTTTGGCGAATGTCCTAACCCATTCCGTCAACTGATAAAAAAAGATATAATGTTCTAATAACCCTACCCATTTCTAAGGGCATCGAATCAGGTGTTCATTCTCCGATAGAGCTGAAGTTACGTTACCATCTTGACCTGTGATGGGTCAGTGACCAACGCCCCCCTGACCTGCTTGGAAAGAGTCTTATGTCATGAGTCTGATGCTGATGATGATGATAACATATCGAACCATGAGAGCTACGAGGAGAGTATGAACCATAAGGACCCCGCTACCATGGGACACCATGGGAGGTTCAGGGGCAGTAGGCACATATCATGGCACCATGGGAGAAACCAATATAAAAAATAACACCAGTAAAGCTAGGAGAAAAAGCAACACAATCATTAAAACCACAAAAAAAAAAAAAAATGGCCACAAAAGGTACCATTAAAGTTATATAAACAAAGAAGGCTGTATCACGTACACAGAAAGCAACATCATCACCATATGACGGACAGGATAAGGGCAAAGAGCCTGGGGAAGGTACAGCACAGCTGGGAAAGCTACAGTGTGGTACAGCTGTGGTACGGCAAAGCACACTCTACACTGACAGGGGTGACGAGGCAGTGTGGGACACTGGCAGAGGAAGGCGGGGTACAACACCACAACAGTGTACGCAGGTCTGTATGCTTGCCTCTGCAGGAGAAAAACCAATTTGCAGTTCAAGATGCTATCTTAAAGGCAGCTAAATGCGTACCGCATCCTATAAACAGTTAGTAAAAGTATCTTACAAAAAAAGATATGCAAATTTCTCCCATTGCCTTACATACATCTAAAGATAATGATAATGTCTGTATCTTACAGAGTTTAAGAAAGCATCTTTCGTACAGTTAATCGAGAATACTGAAGTTCAGCAATCACCCTGGAGGGAGCTTAGGCATTTTCCAAAAGAGCTAAATAAGAATCTTAAAGAGGGTTAAGTGACTACTTCAAGGGAAGTTCTCAGTACCTTGGAGGAGTGTTAGGCACCACAGATAACGTGAGCCAGTGCGAGGTTTGAGTGAGCCAAAGTACGGGGACCCCGGGAGTGCAACAGATGATTTACCCTCCCATCATGACCGCGCACTCCTTAAAACAATTACATAAAATGTAAAGATGTCGACCAGGAACTCGCGACGTGAATGCACAAGTATCGCCCTCTGACGGGAGCTAGGCTCACCCGTCGCCGGCCAAGACCAGGGGAGTAACGAGTTAACCAACAACACTTGGTGTAGGTAAAGTACCCACGCCGCCAGGCCGTCTTCTTCGCCCGTACCGACGTTTGGGGCTGGGGGCCACCTGACTTCGTACCTCATTCATACATCGGCAATTGGGATGGTTTTATCATGACAAAGGTATTATTAGGTCGGGTGGGTGGGGAGTGGAGGCGGGAAATGAGAGGGGATGATGGCCACGTTTGTGATGGGTGTGTGTGCCCACACACTAGTCTCTCTCTCTCTCTCTCTCTCTCTCTCTCTCTCTCTCTCTCTCTCTCTCTCTCTCGCAGAGACCCGTAACCAACCTCACTTCTGCCTCGTTTCTCAGTGTCGGTTCCCTTCGAAACCTGGTGTGAGGCTCCGTGGGCTTGACCACTTAAGCACGACGATGCGACGCCTGAGTGCGACCCGAAGCTTGGGTATGGTGGTCCGCGGCCTTTGACCTGATTCGCGAACCACCATACCCAATTAGCCATGCCGTCGTGCACAAGGGTAGTATCGTCGTGCTGAAGGAGTTAACGGAAGTATAAAAACTCCGACACCATCGGCATGCAGTACTTCCAGAACCATATTCGTACTTCACACTATGTTCACAGCTGCTGCCAAGTCTTCCGTCTGTTACGGCGACGGAAATTCATCCGTCATCACGAGAGAAACGGAAAATCGGTGAAACAGGCCGTAAGGGATCGGGTTGGGAATGCACCTGACACCAGAGGAGACAAAAGCCACCTGTCATAAGTGTCCGACATACGTGACCGTCAATGACATGACACCCAGAGTCAAGGGCTGGCCCAAATGTCTCTGTAGCACCTTGCCCTACGTATACCTTACGATGGTCTCCGAGGGACTCCACTCCTACGGTTCGATCTGGGTGCAAAGCGGTCTTGTTGCTCAGCTGGTCAGTCCAGCTGATGGAGGCCGCGACCCCAGTAGGCCGAGGTAACCATCACACCCTGGTCGGTCTGGTACACTCTGCAGGCACCACTCCAAGCTCTTCATAAAGTTCTTCACTTACACGATCTACAGTGTTTCTAATGGCTGCAAGCAATGTACTATACAATACTGGGTCGCACATGTTCACCATGTTTCCTGAAATTGTACTTGATGCACCTTTCCTTTTGAAGGGTAATCATCTCACGGTCTCCATGTCTTTAGTACAAAGTAGATAACAATCTTCCTAGTGCAGATTGGGGAACCATGATTTCCAGGACTTTCAAAGTGCAAATCACGATACATTTCTCCCGACTTCCTTGTACGGGTTAGAGCCCCAGAGCCTTCAGTCGTTCCCATTAGTCAGACAGTCTTCAAGCGTCAGTGCGACTGAGAAAGAATCTCCGTCCAATTTCCAAATGCTATTTCGTCCGCCGTGAAAGATGACGCCAGCACAAAGCATTCCTGTGGCTGGGAGAGTAAAAGTGAACGTTACCATTTTTCTTTTTTGTTTCCTCTAAAAGACCGAAAGGCAGCCACGACCATACACCATTCAGCTGGCCCCACCCACCAGAGAGGCAAGCCACAGCTACACAAGGCAATGGGCGGCGGCCGGGCGGGGAACACAGGGTCCGATCGGAGAGGTGGCAAACACATCTGGCGATGGTAACACCTGACCACGGGGCACCGCACGGTCCGATCGAGAGGCGGCAAACACATCAGGCGATGGTAACTCACGCCTGCCTCACAAAAACCAATAGGTTGCGGGTGAAAGGGATGAAGTAAACACCGATCGCACCATATGCTTCCCCAGACCTGAACTTTCACCTCGGAAATGGTGAACATCTGAGAGCCAGCGGCCAAGAATCCTGGAGCACATATCATCCAGCAGATGATGAACGATCGACCAACTTTCCATTCTCGGTACCTTAAGTAAGACGATTCGACCTTTGGTTATGAAGGGACTGACCACCATTCATTCTGACCTACGGTTAGGTCAGAAGTCACGCCTTCATACCCAAAAGATCGTGCCGTCGTGCTCAAGGGCCGTACCCTTGTACTTAAAAGGGCTAAGTCTTACGTCTGGCTCCTTCCCTCAGATCACGATCACTCCGAGACTAGGCTCAAACTCACATACAGTCACGTCAAACATCAGCAGGTCATTTAAGAGCTCAGATGCCACATTATGAGGCAATGTATAAGTAGATACTTACACTTGGGAGAGATAACGTTCCAGGGTCATAATAATACCACAACATAAGAGTGAAGATGACATGAATCATATTCATCAGACACGACATGAATATCGTACAGGAACTGTACCTGACAGTCTGTTACACTATCTGAGTCTATAACTGTACCTGAGAGTCTATAACTGTACCTAACAGTCTATCACAGTACCTGACAGTCTACTACTGCACGAGTCTACGACCATCCTACAGTCTACAATTACACCTGACAGCCTCCACCTGCACCTCACTGTTCATGGATGTACCACAGGTCTAAAACTGTAGTACTTGTACATTTTACTGACGTTCCACCGAGTGTACAAGTGTACTTCAGACTACTGAGGCTATGCTAATCCGTACTTACGTTGGCAATATCCTGTCCGTCGAACAGCACATGGAAAGAGAGAGAGAAAAAAATCATTAGACATATTATCAATTCCCACATACCAGTTCCACATGTATAACCACTGACAAAAGATATATTCATGCCGACTTTTAACAACGACTTTTTTAATTGGGGAAGGAACACAATTAATTCTCTTCCGGAAACTGTAAAACTCTGGGCTTTACATGAATAACATCACTAATACTTAATATGGTGCATGGAACGAGGGAAAAAACCCAGTAATAACACAATTCTAATCACGGAAAAAATTGGACAAACAAGGATGCCAACTGTAAAACAATGAAAATGAAAAAATCCATAACATGATTTGCTGTACAACTTATTAACAACCACCACTTAATTCTGCTATTCTTCAAGATTCGTGGTTACTGTGGCCTTAGAAATGGGGCTTCACTTACCAATTGGAGATGCATCAGAAACTGAGCCACGAGGAGGAACACATTAGTTTTAAATTCAAATCGGAATCGCCTACACGTGTGTATATCCCTCCAATACATAATTCTAAACGAAATTGACGTAGCGTTCCCAAGGCCTATCATATGCTATGAAGGACGTAGTAACAACGCCATTAAACCCCACGATAATTAGGAACATATTAATAAAAATACATGGGTTCTGCAAAGGTTATTTACACCACACAAATGTTGTATATTAATATGACCCTGTCTGGTCATGTTCTCTTGAGGGAGGAAAATGCATAAAGTAATTTCCTTTAAGTGCACTACCATTACACTTACGAAGAGGCGAACACAAAAATGCAATTACCTTACCAATAGTTAAAAACTGATCACCACACACAACACACACACACACACAAACACGGAACACAGGAAATAATCCATAAGGCAACAAATGGCTGTTATGCATCTTGTGTGAGGCTGGCCTACCTAGAGCGGGGTGAGGTGAGAGCCAACGAGGCAGTAAGTCAACTGTAATTATACGCTGGACGACAGGGAGGGCGGGGATTGGTTCTGCCTTACCTCCACCGCTTGGGAACCCGCGCCCGCCTGCTTCTGCCTGCCCCGCCTGCCCGCTCTCCTGGCCACACTGGCCGACACCCTCGCTGCCCTACCTGGGGTATATGCCCCGAGGGGCTCTGCCGAGGACAGGCCAGGGTAAGTAGGCAGGACAAGACGGGGCTAGAACAGGGGAGAGGAAATGGCAGGGGAGACAGGGACGACAGGGTTAGGGGAGACAGACAGGCCAGGAAGGGCGACTCCTAAGGAAAGAATCCAGGAAGAACAGAGCAGGAGGAGCGTCTGTTTGGGACGGGCTGGGGAGCCAGGCGAGGAAGGTAGCTAGGGAGGATCAAGGCCGGGGACCGCCCACCTGGGGGCCCCCGCCACAGAGGACATTCAAGGATATGCACAAGATCGGAGGCTGGGCCTGGAAGGATGCTCGCCAGGAGTACAAGGAGACAACAGACAAACAATCTTAAGAAGGAACAGAAGCAAGGAGTGGGGTGCATATCTGACGAGAGGTAAGATATGAGGCGCAGTGGACAGATGGGGAGATGAAGAAGACTAGTGGGCAGGGATAGATCAAGAAAGCCACACAGAGGCAACACCAGGGGATCTACAAACACCTGTAGGACAACTGGAAGCAGATCTGATGGAAGGTAATACTAAGAGGAAAGGCTTCAGAAACAATCCTTTCATTTCATTCACAGACAACAGCCGAAGGTATAAAGTGTGTTACGCGGAGAGCCATACGCACAGGGCTCGTCACTCTGGGGTGCCAAGACCTAGGGGCCGCACCTGAAGCAGGAAGGCACTCTGGTGAGGCAGCATGATAGGTGTCGAAGATGTTGGTGGGGCCTACTTCCTGGTGAGCGAAAAGATGCTAAGCAACAGGGAGAAGTCCATATAAGGCTGGGCAAGGCAAGGCAAGGCTAGAAGACTGAGAAACGGCCTAAAGATAAGTGGAGAATATATAAGAAGGCTGAGCGACTGTGTCAGACTGGATACCGAGCCAGTCCGGGAGGTGTTGGGGAAGGCCAAGGATGTGTCAGTCCACACTGGAACAGGTAACACAAAGACATAAAAAAGGTCAGGCCAACAGGGAGAAGGTCTCCTGCACACGGGACTGTCACAAGACTAAAAGAAGGTCTTAAGAAGACTGAACGAGGAGGAGAAAGCGAGAAGTAGGCGAGACACTGGAAAGTATCAAATCAAGTTCTGGGGAGGAAGGCAGGACAGACAAATGGCCAATCAATCTATAGCGAGGAGTGAGCACATACAATATGCCTCGCCTCCCAGTATTCCATACTCAGTAACTCCTCCTCCTCCTCCTCCTCCCTCCGTCACCCGAACTTCTAAAGTGGCGGGCCCATTGTGGCGGCCAGGTTAAGCTGCCTGAGTAATGCATCAGCCGTAATGGCGAGCGCATCGTCTAAGTGGGTGTCCGTTTGTTTAACCTTTTTGGTCGTGATCGATTCTGGCGGCCAGGTACAACGGCGGCAACGTGAAGTGTGGGAGAGGGAGGGGAGGAAGGCCGGGAGATAGTAGAGTGAGAGGGAAAGGCTGTTGTGCAAGGTGGTGTGGAGTGTGTTGAAGGGAAGAGATGCTGAGGGTGATGAAGGTCCTGGACTAACACCAAGAGCAGCGAGGAGTGAGCGAGCGGCGACAGTATGAGTGCGACACAACACAGGTGGAACTATACACAGCCTCCATACCAACAGCTCTTTACTCTTGACAAACGATCTCCATTATGATGTAATTTAAAGCGATAAACACGCACGACAAAGTGGTAATTTTAGAGTGCGAGGAGCGAGGAAAACGGTGGGTGACGATGACAAGAGGCGGAGCCCTCGTCAAACATGTACAAATGCAGCGGGTCTCACGAGAGATTCTGGAGGGGACATGTGAGGCGTCAATAGTCGATCCATTTTACTGGATCAAGTAGGATTAAGTTGGTTGTGCAGCTGAGCTGACACGGTAAGATAAAAAAAAAATAATCCTAACACGAGCAGCAAATGTAACAGATCATGATCACAGAGGAGGAAAGGGACACGATCGTTGCAACAGTGTCTTGTGTTACGACTGCCTTCTGTCGGCTTGCACTTGACCGCTACCTTGAAGGCGGGGATGCATCACTTTAAGTTACGAGTATGTCATTATACTTAGCACAAAAGCACATACGACGTCATCATAAAGCCAACCGGGATCCTTCCCCTGTGGTACCTCAAGGAACCCACGTTAATGTAAATGGCAGGCCGTGTGCAGTCTCCACACTGCAGGTAGACTGGGGTGCATGGGTGCAGGCTGAGCGGTCCACAGGGGTGCAGGTCGGGCAAGTGTGCCCTGAAGGGCATTGTGCAGAGTGCAGGCCGGTTATGTCCACAGGGTGAAGGGAGGTCAGTGGGCAGGATGCGGGACGAGCGGTGTGGATGGGAGGAGGATATGCAGGGGGCGGGCAGGGGCAGCGGCGTGCAGGGCGCCCCCTGCCCTGGCGCGGTATGCGAGGAGCGTGTTGCAAGTCGCCGGTGATGGATGGCTCCTTCACACCCGCCCTGACACGAGGGGCGAGGGAATGCTCCCAAATTAACCGCTTGGTGAAGCTACACGCGCTATTCTAATGGTCTCATTCTAAAATAGGCTGCCAGGTTCCTCTGGCGGCCTCACACGCCATAAACCATCCTTCAGGATACCGTGGCGACCATGTTTACCTTCACGGGACTGCAACACGAGTCCCTGACCCGGGATCCTTCACCGCATGACACTAGGGTAAGGAGGTCTACTGGAGGTCCTTCACCTTCAGGATACTCGGACATGGTGCCCTACCTCAGATCCTTGAGTTCCATCATACAAAGGATCCTTTTCACCTTCAGGTGCTTTGGGTCCGGAAGTCCTGTCAAAATACTCAACCCTTCCTTTGGTTTTTCTGCTTCTCTCTGGCCGTTCCAAAGCCGTAAATGTTGATGGAGCGGCCTACCCCACTCCTCCTATCCTATCAACAGCGGTGTTCCTCAAGGCTCGGTCCTACTGCCGACGAGATCTCTTCTCTCTACGTCTCATCAAGTGTTCTCCAAGATGACAAGCGTGTTCTACTTGTTCTATTCGCTTACATCTACTTCTGCTCGCTCGTGAGCGTTCTACCCGCTTACCTACGAGTTCTACCCACTTCCCTTATCTTTCTGGCTTACCTACATTCTCTTTTTACCCATCATTTCAACACAAAACGATACTTGACTTCTAATATCTCAAAATAATCCAATTCGAAAGTGAAATCTAATTCGCGACCCCACATGGTATTACCAGGGGGTCGAGCCCTCGGTACTGCATTATCAATATTCATCACTGTCATCATCATTATCCCTGTAATATCAGTCCATCCCTGACAAATGAATAAGAATATCATTCAACATTTCCGCCATACCTGTTATGCAAATAGCTTAACCAATACAACCCTGAAATGCACATTTTTGCTTGACGAACTCCCTCAGTCCACAATCATGGGTGCTGACCGCCGAGTCGTCTCTGACGCCAAGTCGGAAATGTTAACTTGGGACGATGTGAGCGAGCGATCTGAACTCATCACACTCTCACCCTACAATGCCAAGTGCCTAAGAATCTTTACAACTTTGCTTCATAATATCATGCAGGCTGGGTCAAGATTATTATGAACCTGGGAAGAATATTCTTATATGACCCTATGACCCATCTTACGGGGCACCTGCAGCTTCAAGCCTGCGCTGCAGTTGGTAGCAGGGAACGGGCGGTATGCTTCGGAGTAAGAAGTTCTACGTATCAACACGTAGGCGTAGTCCGGTAACGCCACCTTGGAGAGCTTATGAAACCGGAATCGAAGCATCAGTATTTCATCCCCCATCCCACGCTTTATAAGACCAAGAATGGATTAGAATGCACAACTTATCGCGTACCGATGCGACATTCTCCTCCATACGTTCTCCTGTGTCGGTCCAGAATCATGCTGGACCACATCCTCTTAATGTCCCACGTCCACTTAAGTGGTCAATATGGGGGTATAGGGGGGTGTCTAAGATAGGACCCTTTCGTCTGATGGATAAGATCTACCACAATGCAATGTCTTGGGGGTCAAGTTATACAGAGATGGCAGAAATTACAAGACTCGGCTGAACACTTTGCCACTACCTCTGCCACAGACAGTACCCCAGTCCACCACCACAAGCACCATCCAAGTCCACCACATAGCATCACCCCCTTCCATTTCCACAGCCACCACCACCACCACCCCAGTAACCCACAGAGTCTCCACCCACCCACCTTGAGCTGCGGACCCCAGGCTTCCACCCCAGAAGCACCCCAGGGCCGGTGTGCTGGGGGCACGCCCTGGCTGGGGAGATGGCGCGAGTGATAACGCCAACTTGGGTGATTCACCGACGAGGTAATTACGACCTGTACGGCCATTACTTTGGCCTCCAAGACCCGCCGGTGGTTTCTGTGCTGCTGACACTCCCGCCTGCCGCTGACATCCCCAACGCCCTCGTCCGCTGCTGACAACCCCCACCTGCGGCTGACACCTCGACACCTCCCTGCTATCGAGATGCTGATGACGCCCTGACGCCTCCATTATTGCTGCTGACGTTTCATCACCTCCGAATCTGCTGCTGGTGTCAGTCTCCGTCAGCCGCGGCGATGGTGGTGCTCCTCCTGAAGACGTTCCGACATCCGTGCTGTCGTTGCTGCTGACGCTCTAATGTAACTATCATTGCTGCTGACGTTCCTGCTGCTGATACACGGAAACTATCACGTTCCTGCTGACACTCAGTACGCGAGAGGCTGCTCCTGACACCGAACAACCCCTACCACCACAAATTCCACTGCGGCTGACGCTCCGGTAGTTGTACTGCTAATGCTGACACTCCGACACCTCTGCTGACGATCTAGCACGCTCTAACGTTGGCACTGCTACTATCACGCTGTTGCTGACGATCTAACATGCTCTGCAGCACCTGCTGATACCCGACACTGCTACTGCTGACACTTCAGCAGCGGAGCTAACACCTGACCAACGGGTGTCAATCCAGCGGTTGTGCTGACAACCAATGACACGCTGACACCGACCGCGGGAACTGATGATATTGGTCGACCTCCTGACACTGGTGTCTCTAAAACATAGCATTATTCCCGATAATGCTGACAACAGATGGTGACGGCCCCAGCAGAACTGACATAACACCTGCTGACAACAGAGGTTGTGTTACAACCCACCTTTTTCTACCTAGATAAACCCCATATACAAAGGACATTGCCAGACACGTGTCAGAAAACACCCAAAACAGTTCATTTATACCTCCAACTCCCAGGCGCATGTAAAATACCGACATCTTTTGTTTTTTTTCAGATTTACAATAAAGTGAAGTGATTCTTGCGTAGATTTAGAAATCATAAATCCATTTTGCTAGTAAATCAATTAGAAGCCATATACATGTCCCAGTATATGTGAGGCAGTAGTATTACTAATGGGGCGTTTACTGCATGTCTAGACAAACAATTTACAGCCTGGACAAACAATTTACTGGCTGGACAAACAATTTACTGGCTGGATAGTCAATTTACCGGCAATAAAGAAAATTATCTTACTTCATCGCCTGGGCACGTGAATTTATAAGGGCCTTTTAAGTTTCTGGGACTCACATTCAAGTGTCGGCTCACAAACTACAAAATTATACACATTTACAGGACAGCAATCAACTGCCCCTGTCTAAAATGAAATACGCACCATAACTGTTAGGTCCTGAATACATAATTCTCATAGCTACTTAAAAGCTTAACCACATAATTCTTACCGCTTTGCAACGGAGTTCAAAGAGATAAAAATTCTTACTCCCCTTGTACCCATACAGAAAAATAAAAATTCTCAGCACTATGCCAATATATACAAACGTCTCTCGTGCTAAGTTGCTGGGTAAGCTGGGTACGGTCTTGTGAGCCGAGGTACATAACAACAAAGCCTTATGACGCAGATAACCAACATGCCCCTGAGCCCCACCGACGTGATCTAATCTTACGGGTAATGATCAAGTAAATCATGTGTTACCAACGAGTTTATCAACACAGAGCCCCGCCCAGCTCGGCCCAGCCACCTGAGCGCCTTATACAATCACATACACCAGATACAATTATTACCCACACGGACCTACATTTTCACCTACGGGTTTGAGTGGGAGGTACAATCTACGATCCCTCTTGTACGTCAAACTGTCCAGGTTCACCCATCAAGAACAGGAGAATACCAGCCCTGCAGTACACCACCAACGAACCATAGTTTATCCACCGGCGATACTGAACAATGTTGATACTGCAGCTTGCAACGGCATATGTAGTGATACACATATAAGCACACACAGGGCCATATCATGTGTTTCCATGAGCACTCACGGCAGTTACAAATCTAAGCTTCGCATCAAACAACAACGACAAGCTTCCAATTCTCGGCCTTGTTCTCTCCTACTTTAAATACTGAACGAGAGATAAAACCAGACCAGATCTCGAATGATTTTGATGTTTCTTAAATAAAAGGACTCAGGAGGATGTAATCACAGGTGGACCAGAGACATGGCAAAAATGTACCTCTCTCTCTCTCTCTCTCTCTCTCTCTCTCTCTGAATGCACAGTGAGGCAGGAAAGACTGCGCAGGAAAGACGTCGACTAAAATTACATTACTGTATGCAAGTTACAATTACTTGCTAATTTCTTTTCTTGAGCAGGGAACTTTATCACACACTTTTCTCGATACACTTGTTAATCACATACATAACTGCATTACCAGAACACTTAGCAAATTACAGCACATCCTTGGCGTATTTCAAAAGTAATATCAGTTGATTTGTCCAATGTGACCTCATACACTTCTAAACACAAATCAAGTTATGAGCAACCTAACAATATTTGTTTATACCTATTGTATAACTGCATAATTAAAGGTTAATACGCAGGAACAATGCATACGAATAATAAATATATATAAATAACAGGTACACAGATACTTCCTTTATCAGTTAAACATGTTAATGATCCTAACTCTTATCTTCAGTACTATGCATGAAGCTGCTTTCTTATCATCGTCATCAGGGGAGTTCTAATAATGTAACGTACCGAACACTTCTTTATAAATGTCTCCCTAGAGTACACTTCACGACCAGACCCGAGGGTTCGATGGCACTAACACAAGAGCAAATCCTTTGTAATATTTCTTCTTTTTTTTATGTAAGCCAGACGCCACAGGCACCTGAGACCGTAATCAAGGCCATCCCATTAACGCTATATTTATATATCCACATTCAACCCAGCTCAAGCTGGTACCCATTTTATCGACCAACCCTTAAGGGTGGATGAACAGCTGGGTTGAATGTCGACCGACTGCCGCAACCAGGCTTCGAACCTATGCGTTCGATCCTGGGCGGCCCGTGAACGCGTCAGGAGCGCTAACAGGTACACCACGGGGTTGTCCTCAGCAAAGGTTACTTTAATGACGTATTCCTAATGATAACAAAACAGCAGACGACGTAATGCTATGGAGGAGATCCGGGTACCACTACTACTATAATGCTACAAGCACCTCCTCCTCCTTGTTGTAACATGAACGCAGATCAAAGAACTAAGGGAAGGACATCTGTTCCACACGCGATAACTTGCACCATCTGTCACTGTCTTAAGCCACAACTTCTCCTATACGCTGCAGGCGATCGAGCTCTTCCTACAGCAGGAGCGGACACGATGAACTTTCTTAAGATACATCAGGAGACGTATGCCGTAGGGCGGAAATAAGTATCTGAAGTATAGGCTGTCTATGACGAGCTGAAGTTTATTACGACCATCATGGCTTGTTACACACGCGGTGGTTAATTGATACTAATGGTACGGACCCCTCTGGAACCATGCATTGGTCGCTTGTTAACATTGAACTGGATATCATTATCAAATACACCTTAAATGGCAATTACCCTTCTGCCATCATCTTTAGCCATGAAATCAGCCATTATTTTTTTTTTTCGGATTCAAGTATTTAAATCGAGGTCTTCCGAGAGGAGGCGCTACAAGGCATGTAAAACAAGCTGTCGGGTAGTCAGGCGAGTGTGGGACGAACCAATGAGCCTTCATGACGTATTTGGTCTCGCTGAACCAACGCCCAGAGCAGCGGCGGCGAAGGCGAACAGGAAAAGAAGAGATGGAGTGGTAAAGAGTCTGGCCCGAGCCATCACAGCGTACGGCTCCCAACCGGACATCGTCTGTAAGATACCTCAACTATGTGATAAATATGTATAGAATATCTATTTTCTTTTACGCATCAATAAATCAAAGATAAAACACAGAAGCTGAAGTGGACCTTAAAATTGATATTAGGCTTTAGGAAGTAAGTGTTGCGGTCAAGAACACGTCTCTCCCAAGATCGGCCACACTGCACTATACACGATCAACTATTCTGAAAAGCTGCAACGCATCAGTTACCTGAACAATAATATCGTTGCCATGCTAGCGCAATGATGACACGGGTAATCTCCATATACGATCCTCTAGATGAGAAATGTCTTGATGACAACTGCTTTAAAAAAAAAAAAAAAAGGAGGAGATTTCTGAAGGGAAATCAGAGTTAAAGACGAGAGATATACAACGCTGAACACGATGGACCTTCTTCGTCTACCTGGTGACGCCTGGTGAACACACTTGGTCTACCCACACTCTCCCAGTGTTTCCCAGTGCACGATGACAACATCAAATGAACTCTCCATTATGGTCATCTCTCCTCCAAGGCCACAAAATGACCTTTATACTTACGGTACTAAGGTACAGGAAATCAAATGCTGTCTTGCAGAATATTCTCTCGTGACAAATAAGGAAGCACATGTTACGACCTTCACTTCCTCTGATGCCAACACATCAATGCTATCCCCCCTGGGTACAACTGTGACTTACAACTCCCGAGTAATCCTGACCAATAACCCCAAGGATCTACCAACCTCCTCCCCAACGCCAAGGCCGACTTCTGACACGAAGGAGACTACTGTATCATGGACGAGTATATGAGAATGTGGGTAAGAAGAGTACAACCAGGTGCGACCCCTCGCTACGCTACAAGGCATGGAAATGCCACCTCCTTCCTCAAGTGGGTGAATAAAACAGTGAGCGGGACGGGTGTGTTGAGAGTGGGTTTTACTCCGGGTGTCAACGCGGGAACCCATAGTAACGTTAGTGTCACAGCTCTCACCCAACACGTCCTCACAAGGTGATGCAATTCATGTTACAAAATCGTCCTTCACCAGAGCCAACAGTTCATAAACATCCTCCTCCAAGTACTCAATATTTTTCCCAAATCATAATTCTTACAAGTCCTTTAAACATGACGAAATTGCACGTAATATTAGGAGACTCGCGACTGCTTTGGCAGTTCCGAACCTAACGTCCTGTGACACGGACACCAAAACTCTGCGATGAAGTCATTTACCCTCGTTCACCGCCAGGGGCTGCCTCCTTTTTAAACACTGGACGTGAACTATGTATTGCAGATCCCCCAAAAAATACTACGGAAAAAATTACAATCAACACTGATGTGCAGCACAAGTAAAATTTAATATGGATCAGTACAGGGTACTTCTGGAATAATACATTCCCCAGTCGATGGTCCTAATCGTTAACCGCTTCATCAGGTCAGATGTCACTGTCAAACCCCAGGAGTCGTACCATCATGCTTAAAGGGGTCGTACCGTCGCGCTCAATGGTCGTACCACCGCGGTCAAGAGGGGGAGGAGGAGGTAAGATTCACCAGGACAAGACCATCAGGCTAAATAAAGACAGGGCATAAAGAAACCCATGTAGCTGTACATCATGACACAATGGGGGTCATTCCTCTATTTCCTGACGGTATTTCCTTCAACGGCCGCTGGCGGCGGTGGCTGGTGGTCACGGGAGCCTCCACGGCGGCTGCGGCACTGCCACACACACACACACACACACACACACACAGTACCACCACCACCAACACCACCGCTGCAACGGCAGCACCACACGACCACCACCACCAAAGCTGCCGCAAACTTTACAATAACTCCCTAGCGAGGCTTCAGCGTGAGGAGGGGTAGGTAATGCCAGTGAACAACAGCAGGACGCGAAGACACACACAGGCCTGACCACCTACCTTCCTCCAACGCAACGGACACACACACACACACACACACATACACAGCTAATTCCCCGACTCGTCTCTATCTGGCTGCCTCTTAACCCAAACTGTGTAATAACAAGGTATCCCCTTTAGCATTATGGTCATCATAAATAATAAAGCGGGGATGCGAGTCGGTTACGGACACTCCAAAGGGCCGTTTCCCCGGTTCTTAATTCACTGGAGCCGACGGCCGATAGATGCATTTCGGACATGCTCAAGGGGCCGGCAGGCCAACCGGGCTCCCGCCCTTCTGTAGCCCCGTCGTAAGGCACGGAGTCCCGTGGCTTCTCCCCGCGGAGCCACCGTTGATGAACGAGGTGTAGACAAGGATAATTGCAGGTTGGAGTAATTACCCAGTGTATGTTTGTTTAAGCCTTTGTGCAGCTGTGGCTTGGGTCCAGCCTGGGTCCAGCCCAGGGACCAGGTCTAGGGTCCAGGATAGTCTCTGGGTGGACCTGAAGGGATAAGGGACGGTGGAGGGAAGGGTGACCAGTGGGAGGAGCTCAAGACGGTGGAAGGACCCCGGCTGAGTGGTTCTCGCCTCTGTTTAACCCGGGCTTCGACGCCAGCCGGGTCCTTATTCTTCTGAGTTAAGAACGTACAACTTTCTTATGGCTCATCAATCATGTGAAAATATGTTTACGGACTCATCGTAATGTGTATTTCCCTAGCTTGTAAATAACTTCCCGTTACCTCAAGCCTTTCATCAGGACGGTACGACCCTTGAACACGACAACCCCTCCACCAGGCACAGTACTCGCTCTACCACAAGCCACGAGACAGTACACCTCAAGCAACACCTGCCACCAAACGACAACCTTCAAGTCTCCACAAGAAGGAGAGAATAAGAACCCCTAATCAATTCTACGTTTTCCCGATCATCATAAAGGGAAAACTCCGTGCGGCCTCCACTCCCCCAACCAAGACTATCAAATACCTTACGCTTTCCATCAGCTTCAGAACTTAAATACGATTTGACTTCTTCATTATCACGTCAGCTCAAACGATACGACTTTATCATGTCAGATCAAACGATTTGAGTTTATCATGTCAGATCAAACGATTTGAGTTTATCATGTCTGATCAAACGATTTGAGTTTATCATGTCTGATCAAACGATTTGAGTTCATCATGTCTGATCAAACGATTTGAGTTCATCATGTCTGATCAAACGATTTGAGTTCATCATGTCAGATGAAACGATTTGAGTTTATCATGTCAGATCAAACGATTTGAGTTTATCATGTCAGATCAAACGATTTGAGTTTATCATGTCAGATCAAACGATTTGAGTTCATCATGTCAGATCAAACGATTTGAGTTTATCATGTCTGATCAAACGATTTGAGTCTTCTCTATCATGTCAGTTCAAACGATTTGACTTTTTCTATCACGTCAGTTCAAACTGTCACCTAGAAATTAATAAAACAGCCAGATCCCTTCCAATGGCCCACATTCCAGACACCACACATGTCACACGAGGCAGAACCTGGATCGCCAGTTTACTCCTTTGTATACCCGAGTATACAAGGGAACCAGTCATTTATAGGTTGTGGTCAGTGTCTTGGTTTACAATCACTGAAACTGCCGGTAATTAGTTATTACACAGGGCTTCATAATACCTAGTTCTCTGGCCACTAGGGTCCGATAAAGGCACTTTGAGACCACTGTAATCCTCTTGCGCTGTGGCCCACTGGACGGGAACGAACACATTACATATACACCGAGGTATAGATGTGGAACAGGAGGGTCGCCACAACAAACTGGCCTCTGACAGTGGAAGACTAACCCAACTCCCTTCATAAAATTCCCTAATCTATCCATAAACCTTTACCTTCACTTCCAATTCCAAGATTTTCTTTTACTTCCAAGAATTTTTTTTTTTTTTTCGTTAATTTCCTTATTTCTTTCCTGTCCTTTCAGGACCCCTGCAACGCCCTCCCACCTGCCACCAGAGACGGCACTTAGAGCAACATCTGCCATCAGACGTGGTATTTACAGCAGCACTTGCCTATCACCCCAGCCCTAGCCACTGGCTATGATAATGTGGGGGAGTGTACAAAGGACCGGAAAGAATACCTGGGATTTAATGAGTCCAACCCTACCTGCCCATTTGCTGTACGGGACACCTTCACCAACGGTGGGGCGGGACGCCCTCGGCTATCCCATCCCTAGGGTAACCTCCGCCTGGATAGGGTTGGGTTACGGCAGTCCACGAGCAACCTCTCAAAGTTGCCTGGTGTCGCCAGCGATGATGACACGTAGTCCTTTCTAGTCCTACTTACCAGTGGGGAGGTAATACCTTCCAGGCCATCTTAAGCGACACAGCTCCGCCCTGGCCACGTCCGTCAGTAACAGTGGTCCCCACTACCTTCCTTCACACCAGCGGTGGGTAAACGTCTCCTGGGCCACCTCCACCACTGGTGGACACTGGCCTCACCACAGTGGTGGACCATCACCACCACTGCAAACTAGTGTCACCCCCCCCCACTACTCTCCTCCACCAGGGAAGTGTTCTACGGTCATCCTCCCCAGCAGTGCGTACTGTCCCAGTGGTCAACTTCACCAGTGGCAGGTAGTGTGCCCGATGACCACCCACACCACTAATGTTATGGGCAGATCCCTAGTGGGCACCTCCAACACAAGTAAGTATCTGGCCACCTGTAACATCAGCAGGCATTACTTCCTTGGCCACCTGCGAGAGGTGAGGGGGGTAGACAGTTCCCCTTGGCCATTTGGCCACCTCCACCAGCGGTGGACAGTGTTTTCATGGTCACCTCCGCCAGGAAACCCCCCCCCCCCACCATGGCCACGTCATGAGAAAAAAAAAAAAGAAAATAAGAAAATGAACCAGAGACTAAGTAAGTCACTCGGTTCACCATTGGCAGGACTGTGGTCACCCCAGCACTAATCTCACCCTTAAAAAAAAAGGAAGTCCCCCAATGGCCAAAAACCTAAAAAAATAAAGAAAACGCGTGCCTCCCCCCTTAAAGAAAAAAAAAGTCCCTAATTCCCCCCCCCCCCAAATAAAGGTTTAAAAAACAAGAATAAAACGCGTAGTTACACGTTCTAAACATAAAGAATTCTAGAAAATGTAGCTGGACTAAGTGAGCCGATGAGGGAGAAATTATGGACACAGACCTTCCGAATATGGGGGAAGGGGGCGTACATACGCAAGGACACGAACAAGGCTAACGCTACGTACTTATTCCACGTACGTCACTGGGGAAGGGAATACCTGCGTACAATACAGAGCAGATACACACACACACACGCAAAGGTTCGTGGACGTATTGTCATTAATACGAAAACATGAAGCATAAGCCATTATATATATATATATATAATGGATTTTGATAAACAGAGAAGAGGTAGTAAAAGCTTTGCGGAAGATGAAAGCCGGCAAGGCAGCAGGTTTGGATGGTATTGCAGTGGAATTTATTAAGAAAGGGGGTGACTGTATTGTTGACTGGTTGGTAAGGTTATTTAATGTATGTATGACTCATGGTGAGGTGCCTGAGGATTGGCGGAATGCGTGCATAGTGCCATTGTACAAAGGCAAAGGGGATAAGAGTGAGTGCTCAAATTACAGAGGTATAAGTTTGTTGAGTATTCCTGGTAAATTATATGGGAGGGTATTGATTGAGAGGGTGAAGGCATGTACAGAGCATCAGATTGGGGAAGAGCAGTGCGGTTTCAGAAGTGGTAGAGGATGTGTGGATCAGGTGTTTGCTTTGAAGAATGTATGTGAGAAATACTTAGAAAAGCAAATGGATTTGTATGTAGCATTTATGGATCTGGAGAAGGCATATGATAGAGTTGATAGAGATGCTCTGTGGAAGGTATTAAGAATATATGGTGTGGGAGGCAAGTTGTTAGAAGCAGTGAAAAGTTTTTATCGAGGATGTAAGGCATGTGTACGTGTAGGAAGAGAGGAAAGTGATTGGTTCTCAGTGAATGTAGGTTTGCGGCAGGGGTGTGTGATGTCTCCATGGTTGTTTAATTTGTTTATGGATGGGGTTGTAAAGGAGGTAAATGCAAGAGTCCTGGAAAGAGGGGCAAGTATGAAGTCTGTTGGGGATGAGAGAGCTTGGGAAGTGAGTCAATTGTTGTTCGCTGATGATACAGCGCTGGTGGCTGATTCATGTGAGAAACTGCAGAAGCTGGTGACTGAGTTTGGTAAAGTGTGTGGAAGAAGAAAGTTGAGAGTAAATGTGAATAAGAGCAAGGTTATTAGGTACAGTAGGGGTGAGGGTCAAGTCAATTGGGAGGTGAGTTTGAATGGAGAAAAACTGGAGGAAGTGAAGTGTTTTAGATATCTGGGAGTGGATCTGTCAGCGGATGGAACCATGGAAGCGGAAGTGGATCATAGGGTGGGGGAGGGGGCGAAAATTTTGGGAGCCTTGAAAAATGTGTGGAAGTCGAGAACATTATCTCGGAAAGCAAAAATGGGTATGTTTGAGGGAATAGTGGTTCCAACAATGCTGTATGGTTGCGAGGCGTGGGCTATGGATAGAGATGTGCGCAGGAGGATGGAGGTGCTGGAAATGAGATGTTTGAGGACAATGTGTGGTGTGAGGTGGTTTGATCGAGTAAGTAACGTAAGGGTAAGAGAGATGTGTGGAAATAAAAAGAGCGTGGTCGAGAGAGCAGAAGAGGGTGTTTTGAAATGGTTTGGGCACATGGAGAGAATGAGTGAGGAGAGATTGACCAAGAGGATATATGTGTCGGAGGTGGAGGGAACGAGGAGAAGAGGGAGACCAAATTGGAGGTGGAAAGATGGAGTGAAAAAGATTTTGTGTGATCGGGGCCTGAACATGCAGGAGGGTGAAAGGAGGGCAAGAAATAGAGTGAATTGGAGTCATGTGGTATACAGGGGTTGACGTGCTGTCAGTGGATTGAAGCAAGGCATGTGAAGCGTCTGGGGTAAACCATGGAAAGCTGTGTAGGTATGTATATTTGCGTGTCTGGACGTGTGTATGTACATGTGTATGGGGGGGGGGGGGGGTTGGGCCATTTCTTTCGTCTGTTTCCTTGCGCTACCTCGCAAACGCGGGAGACAGCGACAAAGTATAAAAAAAAAAAAAAAAAAAAAAAAATATATATATATATATATATATATATATATATATATATATATATATATATATACAGCAAACAACTGATTAAGACTGAACATAGCAAGGCCAGGGGTCTGGAACTGAACGTAGCAAAGTCTAGTGCACTAAAATTTAACAGAAAAAGCCCAGTGCTCTAGAGCTGAACACAACAAGTCTGGTCCTCTAGAACTCAACAGAGAAAGCCCCTAAGCCTCCCAAAACTGAGCACAGTCGGAGCCGAGCGCCCTCACGACTGAGAGCCACCCAGTCCAGTGGTCGTGACGCTGAACATGCAATGGAGAAGCATTTGGCACCAGTGCCACCCACTCTGGCACAGGCCACGGAAGGAAGTGAAGTGCTGCAGCCTTCCGATACGAGGGGCCAGAATGTGTCTACATGGAATCTCGTGAAATAAATAGCCTTAATGATCATACGATGGAAATTCTGTGTTTCATCTGTGCTCCGACGGCGAGAGCCCAGTTGCATCTGTCCTACACTGGGGGGGGGGGGGGGGGGGGGGGGGGGGGTCCTCTCTCTCCCCCAGGTCTACACATGTACACAGTGTGGGATGGAGACCGTAGGAAGCACATGTTACCGACCTGGGTCAACATGGGGGGAGCCCGCCAGGGTTTGCATCCTGGCCTCGGTAGACGGCCCACAGCCAATACCGGCTGTCGTCCTTCCCTCGGGGAGGGTCGATGATTAGGAGGTACCTGGATTAAACTAGTGTGTGTGTGTGTGTAAAACTCTCTCCCTGTAACACACAAACTGTAACGACTAACATACATACATATACAAAGAGATTACCAGATAATTTCTGCTTCCTCTTCCTTTTTGTCTTTCAATCGAGATGGCCCTTGACAGGGGCCTGTTTTCCTCGTATCATTTCAATCACAATGAGAATAAGAGAGGAGAGAGAGAGAGAGAGAGAGAGAGAGAGAGAGAGAGAGAGAGAGAGAGAGAGAGAGAGAGAGAGAGAGAGAGAGAGAATGATTATGTTCGTATGGACACTACAGAGGTGCTGTGGAAACCGCTGCAGACCGGCTTAGCGTAAAATCATCATCATCATCATCAAGGACGCTAACAGTAGCAGGCACGATGCAGAGCCTTGATGAAAAGCGGGTATCGAAGACGGGAGTGAGGCGTGTGTGCGAACCCAAAACACACTGCCACACACGTTTGCAACCTCACCAACTGGGCAACAGACACGGTCATGAAAAAAAAAAGAAAGAAAATAGAGCGAAGGAGGAGGAGGAGGAGGAGGAGAAAATGAAAGAGGGTGGACCAGAATATAGAGAGGGGAATGGTAGCAGGTGCCAGGTGGGACAACACGTCAGGGTAACAACTACAAGACAGAGACAAGGGGCAGATATGTCACTCTGTGATGGAAGAGGG